>NW_013666371.1:98432-105509 GCF_000517525.1 Limulus polyphemus | reverse complement strand
AAGTGTATCGCAGAGTTATATTCGGAAAGAATAAACCAGTTTTATCAAGTAAAGACTTGTGTCGTTAAAGTTTCGTTGGAACGAAGTTACGGAAAAATCAATTAACAAACGGAGACGTAACAATAATTTGTCTCAGAGTCCAACCAGATCAAGGAACAACAAAGAGCTAACCAGGCACAAAATGGACAGGAATTGCCTGAATTAATGAGGCGAAGTTCAAGTGGGAATACTCCATCAACCCCAAATGAAAAACAAAAGTTCATTATTTGAGGAAAATCATTCATGATTCCATGGGCTTATTGATAGAATACCTTATACTATGCTGATTGACACTGGTTCTTAAATTACAATTGTTCAATCCAATTTTTTTAATGAAAGGTGATAAATTGCCTCCAGAGATGGATAAAAAAGAATAGTTTGTGTGAAAAGCAGGTAGACATAAGGCTCCAGCAAAGGAAAGGTTGAAAATTACCCTTACTATAGGAAATTTCTCTATAACTCATGATGTGTGTCTAATTGAAATTGCGTTAGGATACATATTGGGAAGTGACTTCAAACAAAGACATAGATGCGAGGTTACACTAACTTCAAATACTTTCGCAATATATAACCAAGAAATTTCTATGTACTACACGGTAATTACTGAGACTGAACTTTCAGTGACAACAGGAGGGGAGGGGTCATCGTACCACCAAGAAGTCAAATATTTATGCCAGGAATTATCAGCAATAAATCAAGATCTGGTGACTGGGGCAGAATAGAACCAAATGCTCTGACGTGTCCTGATGAACTGATGGTTGGAAGAGTTCTCGTGGATTGGGATAATAAAGATAACATACATGACTTTACTCAGGAAAGATTTACTTGTGATAAATCCAGATTTCATCAATGTGACACTATACGGCTGAACAGTTCTTATCGCAAGAAAAGATAACTACAAAGCTAATTAAGTAGGTATTCAGAAGGGCCATCCATCATACTGAAGAAAATAAATGATGTGGATTACAGAATCGAGAGAGACAGACAAACCTGAGGGATTGATGGTTAGAAGAGCTCCAATACATGTGAAGAATAACAATGTAATCGACCACTTTATTCAGAGAAGATTTAGATCAGCTTATGATTAAGCAAAATGTCACTATGATGTTAGTTCTGGTAAAGTTGGATTTCTTCAAGGTGATATGGTATGGCTGAACAGTTTTCATCATAAGAGAGACAAACTACAAAGTTAATAGGTGTTCAGAAGAATCATTCATTGTACAGATTCAGGAAGGATATGCAGTCCATGTCAAAGGTCATCCACTGTGATAGTCTTTGAAAGTACGTTGGTAAGAGAATGTCCAACTGGGTAACTTCAGACAAGAATTTTCATGCGAAAAGTTGGCGTACTAAGGAGTCAAAGGTTACTGACGAGGCCACTTCCAAATGATCAAGAAGGATAGTTGCCAGTGGATTCACTCAACCACCTACCTAAGAAGAACTACCCCAGACTGACAACTGTGCACAAGTGTATATTATAGTAGCCGGTAGGAAACATAAAAAAATAAAAGTAATTTACATCTTTATGTGTACTGGAGTTTACTGTTACTAAATAATCCAAAAGAACCAACCCAATGATAGAACATATTTTTGACAATGTCGTGGTAACGTTGTTCTTTTGTTGAATGGGTTCCTTTAAGTTATTTGCTAAAAACAAAAGGAAGTCCAGTTCACGTAACAAAAAATAACTACATTACTTCTTCAATAAATGTTTGCTACTTGTAGGTCTAATTTCACATGCAATCTTTCAACTGAAATTTCGAAACTAAAGGTCCTACATTTAAGTTTTTAACTTACTTAGCTTTGTTCAAACAAATAACTCATTGAATACCAGATTAGACGATAACTCTCATCACTAACTTTGAATAATTTTTCTGAAACTGAACTGAACTCAGTCGCCATTAGTTACTCATATTTATATGAACATATTACATGGACCTTCTGAATTCTTAACTTTCATGAACTTTGTAGATCTTAGTGTGATCCTAATGACAAACTCCCTCTAGCAAACATCCAAATTAAAACATTTCATCTTGTGAATTTTTTTCACTTGTCTTAGGAATTTCTTTTAGGTTATAACAATCTTGATTTTACACTTAGCTTAATATTCCTCTTTATTTGATTTTTTATTGAGCGTAAATAAGCATATACAGACAAAATAAAACATAAAATTAATGAAAAAACTCAAATTACAAAAATATGCAAATTAAATAAAAAATATCCCTTTAACAATAGTCATGTGTACATACACACATATCAAAAAAGAATATATATGTATATATAACTCTTCAGTACAGATCACCTACTTCCTTTAGTAGGGAGTGGTTAATAAAATTAAATGAAACCCTTTAATTTAACAAAGATTTACTTTTTAATTGGAATGGGATGCAAATATATTGTTACGACAGCGGAAGTCACGTGACACTAGTAACACGTCATGAAATTCTAGAAGAATCATGTCTGTTCCTGGCAACTCTAGTCTTTTCTGCGTGCTCTCTATTTTTGTATATATAAGCCCGGCAATTAAAGCGGGGGAGAGGTGACGGCATAGATAATTGCAGACAAGCAGAGATAGAGACGGACAATTGAGTCAAGCGCGGTAGTGACCGTAAGTAAAGTGCGTGAATCGTTGGAAATTATAGCGTGTATTTAAGTTAAATTGACTGTGGAAATTAAGTGTATTGCAAAGTTGTATTGAGAAAGAATAAACTAGTTTTATTTAAGAAAGGACTTGTATCGCTAAAGTTTCAACCGAAAGAAATTATACGGGAAATTAACAATCGACCAGAGACGTAACAATATTCAAATGTACTTAACAATCATTAATCAAAATATTATTTTATAAATGAAATGCTTCCAATGTTATACAAGAAAAATTTAACAAAGAAATCTAGTCAATCTAAAATAAATACAAAATTTAAATTCACATTACACAATCATTTATAAATCAGAAAATCCTTTATATACAAAAACCAATCACAATACATAATATCCTTTAATACTGATACATGATTCTTGGTTTAAAACCACAACTTGAAATGGATGTTCAATTACAACACATACTTACCATTAAGCAATAATACCATCACCATCATGAAATAAACACTTTAAATACGAAATAAAATACAATAGTAAAATCAAAACATTAGCGTAAATTACCCTAATTAATTCAAACATACCCTCCTATATATATATGCTTATGAATTAGACACTTCAAAAAGAAACGGATGCACTTCAAGCAAAGAGAAAAACAACAAAAAATAAATAGCGACAAAATGTATATATTTCTATATAGGTCATTTCTGGTTTTGGTTAGGGCACTCTTTATGCCAGCAAGCTTGGCCCACAAGTGGCATAACTTTTCCTTGAATCATGATATAGCTGTTGCCCTCTGCCACAACCAATTTTCCTCTCTGTTATAGAGAGCTCAAGACTCAATACAGTTGACAGCCATCTCCTGGCAGTGTTTCTTGTACACTGGGATCTGCTCTAGCTTGGGGTGGGGTGGAGGGTTAACACCTTTGGTGGTTTTGTCGGAGGCTCCACTGTAGGCTTTCTCTGGATTTGGTCACAGGACCCCTTTGTCGATGGTGCTTCAGTGGTTGACAAGATAGAAGCCCCTCATCTTATCTCCCTGGTCTGAATGGTGGCCACTCCTGCCAACAATGTTCATGTCTCTCATTGATGACATAGACCCTTGGCGATAGTGGATGAGAAGACGACCCATGATCTGGATGGATCATTTGAACTATCATTCAGGTGGTGGTAGCAGTATAGTAGAATTAGTATGATCAATCAAAACTTAAGTGGTGGCTAGTGTTATCCAGGAACCAATGATGTTTCAACTCTTCAGATGTTGGCTGACTCTCGAAATTTTCTTGCTGTGAGATGTAGTGTACTCATCACTAGTGAAAGCACTTCTAGTGATGTTGATGAGAACATATATTGCTTCCTCCACTTGAACAACATAAAAGTAGGTCACACTTCTTCCTTGCTAGTGCAGTCTCTTCCGTGGGTGGCATCAGAAGAGGTAGCATGAATAACATCTAGGCTGCTTAGAGGCTCAGTTCTTTTGGAATAGATTAGATGAGGTGATCGTCATTATGACTCCTATACTGGAGACTTGATTTCTACTAGACCTACCACTGTTAATGGTATTGCTTGGCCCCTAGAGATGTCAGGGCCAATCTAATGACAGATGCTGTGAGGTCTCTCATTTCCAATGCATCAGCTAGCAATACATCTTCATCCATGGGCTAAGCTGTAGTGAAAATTAGGCCAGCTGTTGGGGTCCTAGGTTAGACAGTATAGTCAGCTCTTTCATTGTAGAATTCCTGGACTGGGCATACTGATCTTCATCAAAATTAGTTCAGGATATTAAGGTTTGGCAACAAAACTAGATATCTGACTACTGGCTGGTTGAAGAAAGAGATTGTCATAACAGTCAAAATTTCAATCTTAAATAGTGAAAGTATGAATTGAAATTCAAATTTAGGTGAATTCCAATTGGTCAAGAGTTCAACTGCTCCATTATGACTATGCCCTTCTCTAAAGTTCTTTATGAACAGGGTCATAATGCTATACATTACTCAAATGACATTTCTATGGGACTGATATGCACCCTATATCACTCACAGGAGATGTATAATAATGGCTGGAGACGGCTTGAATGGGTAATGAAGAAAAACTTTAATATAAGTTTAACATAACAGCAAATGTACAACGCTTCGACAAGGTTTTGTCATCATCAGGTACCTGTATTCCTTGTATTCCTTGGATTTCATTGGGTCTCTGATTGATCAATATCTCTAGCCGTGTTTCTGTCATACCTATCCAACAACATACAACACAACCTACTCTCCAGTCCGACTTCATTTTTCTCTCTACTATTTGGTTATTGGGTGGATATACCTGTATTTAGAAGGAATGAATGTGGATCGAGACTGAAAAACTGGTTATTACACACATGAGCTGACTCAGGTGAGGTAACACTAATCCTTAATTTTGGTGGATAGAGCTCACTGATATTTAAATTGCCTTTTTTAGAAACCTTTCTTGAGTTACAAGGTCAGTACTAGTTTTTGTTGTGACTTACAAAGCTTTTACAACATGGGTGTTACTTTCTGCCTTCCCCTCGTATACTCACACGCCTTCATTTACATACATTATTAATGCAACTTGGTACTGAAACAATGTCAAGAAAATATTTAGTAAACTGTGTACATATTGAAACTATTTCAATCTGCATGGCTGAAAATATCCTATCACAACCAAATAAAGCTATATGTACACCAAGTTTATATTTACTATAATATCTTAGCTACTGTCTGTGAATTTCATACAGTACTGACCATTTTACCCGTTTATAAATATTTTGATTTGATCCAATTGAAACGTCTTGCTCTACTGTTGCCAAAAAAAAAACTTTTTCTCTCAGATTCTAGGTTACTCTTTCCTCTTCCATGAAAATGCACTTCTTACCAAATGATTCAATGTCAGAATAGTAATATTCGATTACTAGAATTAATAAAAAGGTGCAGTTTATTTTCAAGTAATACCTTCCAGGTCAGTTACCACAGTTAACGTCATATCACTGTTTTAACATCAAAATCAAATCCTTTGTCTCCACAAACATGGTTCTTACAATTGGGTTTTTATGTAACTGATTTACTCCTTTTATACAACATTCATGAATGACTTTATTTAAGGTTCCGAGATGTGTGCAAGATCACCCATATATTTATTTGTATATCCATATTGCTATATACATATATGAAGATTACACATTGTCACATACTGTAGTAGCTTATAACAGACTGCCTCTGGCTTCTGCTTTAACTACTTTGGTAGCCTCCTCAGCTTACCTTCCAAAGCTACAGCTCGGTAATGATGGACTCATGATGTACTTCAATTTTGGAACTATCAAATTCAATTAGTTTCTCATTTCAAACATCGTGAAATAAATAGCCATTGGCACAATTCAGTCAAACTAAGACTTTTAGTTACAGTTCTCATCATTCAGGATTATTACTAGTGCTGTTACTACTGTATGTCATCTTAAACTCAGAAGAAACACAACTCTCTCATTGTACGTAGATTTGATATACACTCCAAGTGTACTAGGGAGGATCGAGTTAGTACCAGGTGGCATGCTCTTTCGAGTTCTCACAACTCAGCTTGATCAGAGAAATGATTCTCTTGACATGTTGGACATGTCTTTTGCATTAGAAAATTCACTCAATAGCTCAGAAAGCAAGGGCCATACCCATGAAGTAAATCAAGCAGCTATCACTTAATACCCAGTGGATGTCGTCTTTAGTGAAATTTTGCTAGATAGTTTGTAATGCAAGGGTGGCTAAAACATTTTGGTCTCACTAATCTTATGATCAAAATCAGTCCTAACTGTACAGTAAGTAAGGATAAAATGAACGATGTAGAGCAAATATTGTAGTGTGAGCATCACTTGATAGCTTAGAAAGCAAGGTTCACTACTTCCTCTCAGGCCATGATCTTAGAAACAGTGACTATCTTAGCTCTTGAATTACCATCTAATCCTACCCATATTAATTATGAGGCCGATGTAGATGATTTGGCTGACTGTCAGAACTGTCTTTTGCTTAAAACTTCAACTCTTCCACATCTGGCTTGTCATAGACAGCCCGATAAGTACTTCCAGTTTGTTCTCGTTCATTTGGTGTGCCAATGAAACAGCATCCTTGTCCTCCTCTGACTCATCAATCTCAACCCCAGACTTCTTACCAAGCCAGTGTATGGGAGGTTTGTATATGATGTACAGATGGAACTTATTGATCTTTTTCATAAACTTTCTTGCAATTTGCATCTGTTGTAACTCATAAGTCAAAGAACCAATCTGTCAGGGTACAAGGAACAGATTTGTCCAGTCAGATCCAAGCTACTGACATTAGCATACACCACATCCACACCTAATCTACACAGTGATACGTCCATTAATTTACTGTCTTTTCATAAAATAACTTCTGTTATTGAGTCAGCTTTTCCATGAGCATCAACCAATGC
>NW_013666371.1:91387-97754 GCF_000517525.1 Limulus polyphemus | reverse complement strand
TATTCAAGGGTTTCCTCTGCAGAGGAGATTCAACAGCCCCCTGTTGGAGTTTAATATGCCTCAACCTATTCTTTCTCTGAATAGCAACACATAGTATTTATACTAGTCCTGAATATCTCGATTTGAATGTGGTCAGAAGAATAATTGAATTTTAGCACAAATGGGAGTAATATGATGGTGCCCCTACTTTTTGAGTTATACATAGTCTGGGGATTTTTTGTCTTACAGTTTTGGGGACGATTAGCTGCAGCATAATAAGACTGTGACTTGTAGCAATAGTCCAGCACACCTTCCTGTACTCATAATTAAACATACACATGTTACAGGTTACTTGCCTGTGTTACATTCCTCTTTTTTTATTGGCCAGTGTTTACCTTTCTGCACAGGCAGGAGCATTCATTCAAACCCATGTTCTTCAGCTGCTCTTCCCAGAGCTCCAACAATGTTAATTTTAGCACCCATTTACCAGTGACACCCTCTACTGCATGATTTGATGTTGCTGTGGTGGAAATGATTTAAACTCCTACATGGTGTCTAGGATTAGAAGATTCAACAACAGACAAGGTCTCACCATATGGCAAGATAGTTCATCCATGTTCGCATGTTGTGACCAAAGACAATGCACTATGACAGAGTTGTAGTTCTTATAATGCTGCTATTTAACGAGCTATCATCTCTAATGGACTATTAAAATTAATTAATCATTTCAATGTAGTATTCTTCACCTAGGTGATGAACCTCATATCATACAAGCAGTTCTTTCTTTGTTGTATAGTATCTGCAATTGAGATCCATGAGCATACAGCTAGAATACACAACTACAGTATTACTCCATCCTCTAACTGTGATAACAGTACCCGAATTCCATTATCACTGGCATTAGAGTCCAATAGTAACTCACTGTATTGCCGTGTATATACCAGCAGTGGAGCATTCACTAAAACAAATGTTTTAGATTAGAATGCTTGGTTACTTCCCTCATTTCATCCAAAATCCATGTAAATTTTTATGAGAGTAACCATTGGCGCTGCTATCTTGAAAAAGTTGGTTACAAACCATTGATAATATGATCCAAAACTGAGGAAATTGTGGACTTCTCGACTGGTCCCAGATTGAGACTAATATCTTACCATTGATTTCTTATCAGGGTTCGTAGAGACCGCATCTCTTGCCAAAATGTGGTCATGAAACTCGTGTATGCATGAATGAGTATTTACCTGATTTAAGTTTCAAGCTTGCTATATTTATCCAATCAAATACCCCTCTCAGTTTCTCAGAATCAAACATACAACCAAAAACTAAAGCATAGTTGACGTATACCAAACATATCTCCGATTACAGCCCCTTCAATATAAAGTTTATTAGTTTTTTTGAAAGTGGTTAGCACATTACACAAATGACATCACGTGGAACTCATACAAGCAATCTTTTGCACTAAATGTAGTCTTAGGTCTGCTCTTGTTCATCAGTTTGCCTTGCCAGTATCTAGATGCCAAAAGTAAATTTTTGAACCAACAGGAACCTTCTAATGCATCCTGACCTTCATCTATTCATGATAAATGAAAGGCATAACCTTAGTTACCATGTTCACCTATCTAAAGTCAACGCTGACATTCTGACAAGGTTTTATAACTCCATCTTTTAACATCCACTGTATTTCAGGCTGGCTACATTCTTGATGCTATGGGACAGCTAACACCATGATTGCTTTATCACACATGTGTCACCTATATTTATGTTGTGGCGAGTCACTGCTGTTTGAAACAACCAACCAGTGGTCACAAAAATACGTTACCATATTCAACCAACAAGTCAGTGAGTTGATTTTGATACATTGGGGTCTAGAGGTTTTGCACAATACTCAACCAGTGATCTCAGATGTGTTAGTGGCTGTGTAGTTGCTTTAGCTTTCTTTGATACATTAAACTTCAGCTGACCTTCATGAGTCTGCATTTGTACACAGAGAGAAACTGATGTCAAGGACCTTTGTAACATTAATGATAATCCCATGTTCAGGAGAGGATTTCTAGACTGAACACTTCTTTTACACAACCACTTCTCTCTCCCAAAACAAACTCCCTCTCGGTCGTGAGTACTTCTACCTACAGAAAATTTCATTCTTTTAGTAAGAGGAATTCCTTAAACTTGCTTAAACTAAGAATTGGACAATATAAACATTAGCACAAAAAAACAAAGAGAAAACTCTATAATGAAAATTATGTATTTACACCACCCAAAAATTTCCTTCCTACCTACTGTGTGGTATTCTCAGGATAAACTGATTGCTGTAAAGAGTCCATTTTATACTAGAAGGTTTGACAGGGTAAATTACGAAGGTGTTTTTGTATTTATCTAAAGTGACTGAGTTTAAGCATAAAAATAAACAGACTGGATATGATGTACTATACAAAATGAAAATAATACTCATTCAAACCAGTGAAGACACACAATATTTGCTTTAGAGTAGTGGTTCTTAACCTTTTTTGGCTGCAAACTGAAATTCTGGTCGCGGGGCTAGCTCGGCGACCCATGCTTTCAAATATACCCATTTGGACCCAAATAGACCCCATTGCTGGACTACAAAGGAAAAATTGGACAGTCACTGGATACCCTTGGCAGCTCATTCAAAATGGTTTGGCAATCCAATTCTGGGCCACGACCCAAGTGTTAAAAACCACTGCTTTAGGGTAATGGACAGAGTTACCTTAGATTGGACTTGTGAGTTGGTCAAGATATTTTCTTTGTCAACCAATTCACTTGAAATCCTGTATAAATCTAATGTTTATTACATAACAGGCAACATTGGATTTACCCACAGCAAAAAGTACTACCCACATAACTGGTCTTTCTCATTCAACATAAGGGAGGCCATAACTTCTAGAAATAATATCCTTTACCAGTGAAGAACACCACTGTTGTCTATATTCTTGCACAATGTGCAGTATTGCAACAATATACCCTGCAAGTAGAAAAGGCATTTTTTTCTAGAGAATAAAACAGAAACATAGGCAGCTAGAACAAAGTCAACATAATGATTTTCTGGACCATGTGTTATGCAAAACTGCCAAGAAACAAAACAAACAAAAGATTTCACGTTGCTAAATTATAATGAGAATATAGAAAATGCATGTTAAGCTTACATACCACATTGCCAGCCATTTATCTCTCTCTGTAGTCAGTAGTCTGGGATTAAGGTTGGTAGAATACTAACTGGACTGTGTTTGTTTGTTTGTTTTTGAATTTCGCGCAAAGCTACACGAGGGCTATCTGCGGTAGCCGTCCTTAATTTAGCAGTGTAAGACTAGAGGGAAGGCAGCTTGTCATCACCACCCACCGCCAACTCTTGGGCTACTCTTTTACCAACGTATAGTTGGACTGACCGTCACATTATAACGCCCCCACGGCTGAAAAGGCGAGCATGTTTAGTGGGACGGGGATTCGAACCCGCGACCCGCAGGTTGCGAGTCGAGCTCCCTAACCACCTGGCCATGCCGGGCCAACTGGACTATGCATAGACATTTTATGCAGTGACAGGACTCCACAGTTTTAAGGTGTAGGCATGTGTTAAACTCCTCTTGCATATAAATACATATGTTAATTTCGTTTAATATTTATTTATATATTTAATTTTTAACTGTTATATTTAGTTTTATGTTTATTTCAATATTATATTCAGTTACATTTATTCTATGATTTTATTTCAGTTTTATATATTTTCAAACACCTATGATTGTTTGAACTTTATTTAATCTCACTCATTTTGTTTTATTTATTATATTTAATTTTTTCATTTAAATCTTATTTAATTTTGAAATATATATTGATGTGGAATGTATTTTCAATGCATAAATTTAGATGTTTGATAGAGGGAGTTCGTCATTACAATAACGTCAAGATCTAGAACGTCCAATGAAGTTGAGAGTCGAGAAGCTACCTGGACTATGTACAAAGAGAGTATGACATAAATATGAGTAATCACTGATTTATTTAGTGGGTTTAGAGCTAAAAAGTTATTAATTGCTAGTAATAAGAATTTCTTTGTATATTCTGCAATCTGTCTACTCAATGAGTTTAGTGTTTTGTTTTTTATTATTGATAAAAGCTAATTAAGTTAAGTATAGATACCACTCAATTAATTTTGTCATGACAGCGGAAGTCACGTGACGATGGTAACACGTCATGAGTTTCTAGAAGGATTATGAAGGCTCGAGTGTTTGCCAGACGCCTTCTATTTTAATATATAAGCCCGGCAGATAAAGCGGAGATAAGAATAGCAGATTGAAGGGAGATATAGAGACAGATAATTGAGTCAAGTGAGCGGTAGTGACAGTAAGTGAAGTGCGTGAATCGTTGTGAATTGTAGCGTACGTTTAAGTTAAAGTGACTGTGGAAGTTCTGTTTGTTGGCAAAGTTGTATTGAGAAAGAATAAGCTAGTTTTATTTAAAGAAAGGACTTATATCGCTGAAGTTCCTCTGGGAGAATTTATACCGGAAATTAACAAACGACCAGAGACGCAACAATATCGAAGTTCAGGCTATAAACAAATATGGCTGTAGCAAACATTAAGGAAGAAATAAACTAATTCGTGATGTGGACTAGGCTTTTTACCACATAATCCAAAAGAACCTGACCAACGGTAGAATACATTAAAACAATATACTTTCATTAGCTTTATAATACTTTCCCTTCAAGTTCAAGAGTGTTAGAGGAATGTACGATGTCTTAGTTTCCCCATAATTAATATGTAACATTTTCAAAATTATTAATATTATTATCGCTCTCAGTTCGGAGCAATGAGGCACTCAACTGAGTTACTCAACTTTTCCTTTTGCTAGTGTGCACAGCATATGTGTTTACTAACTGATTATTATGGGTGTCCTCTTACGAGTATTGTTTGTTTGTTTAGAATTTGCTGGAGTGTATCCAGTGATTTCATGCTCTGCAGTCCTATAGGCCATCAACAGTGGAGGGAGTAAGACACCCCAGTCATCTTGGCGACTATTACAAACTTTGCCAATTCCTGCCCTAGTGTCCAATTGTACTTTTCTACCATCCCATCAGACTGTGGGTGAAGTGGCGTTGTCCTGGTCTTTCGGATGCCAAACAACTTGCAGCATTCTTGGATCACAGCTGATTCGAAGTTACGCCTTGATCTGAATGCAGTTCGTATGGCATTCCAAATCTGAAGAAGAAATCACTAATAGCTGAAGCTACAGTTGTAGCTTCCTGATTTGTTATTGCGTATGCCTCAAGCCACTTGGTGAAATAATCCATCACCACACAAATTTACTTGTTTCCAGCACGAGTTTGGGGCAGAGGACCAGCAATGTCAATGGCTACTCTTTCCATTGGTGCGCCAACTTGATATAACTTCATTGGAGTACGTCCCTTATGCATGCCCTGCACCATTCTTTCACATCTTGTCTCATACCTATCCAGTAAAATCTCTGTCGTAGGTGACTCAATGTTTTCTTAACTCCGAGATGTCATCCTGTTAAAGTATCATGGGATTGATGCAGCACAACGTTCCGTAACTTTCTCAGTATGACTGTCTGCCAAGTCGTCACTTTCCTATCTGCAGTTTTCCATCTCCGAAGAAGAATACCATCTTCAAGCTTCAACTGGTCCCATTGTGCCCAATAGTTCTTTGTCACAGGGCTTAGACTAGACACCTTCTCCCAAGCAGGGCGCAAGACACTTGCTTTTAGAAAATCAATTATTCGGCTTCAAACCTGGATCTTTCTCCTGCTCTGATTTAATATCTATACCTGATTCCATTTCACCATCATCAACTCCTTCAGTCACTTCGAGTTCAGCTTGATGACACCTAGTTAATTCAACCTGTCTTTTAACAGTTACTGGAATTTGGCCTTTGTTGTTCCCAAACATAATTTTATCAAAATTAATTACAAACTTCCTCGGTAGTAAGTAGTCCAATCCTAATATGCATTGGTCTTCAATGTCAGCCAAGTATACTTTCTTGTCTGTCCTTCATACTCATGAGCTCAATAGTTACCCTCACTGGTCCCCACAACCTTCCAGAATGTCCTCACACCACAGAGCTTCTGTATGGCTTCTGGTAATCCTTCGTGATTTAACACCTTGATACTCACAAGGGTTTGCTGAGACGCAAAATCTATGACAAAGTTGCACCTTTGGCCATCCAGCTTTCCTGTCACGTATACACTATGTGTGCTTGGCATTTTACACTTAAAGAAAGAAAACAAACAAGAAGAGAAATTACAGCAGTTGTTGGAGGAAAAAGAAAAGAAACAAGAAGAAATATTACAGCAGTGGCTAGAAAACCTACAACAATGACAGCTCGAACAGCAAATAAACAAGAGAGATTACAGCAGTTGTTGGAGG
>NW_013666371.1:90274-90970 GCF_000517525.1 Limulus polyphemus | reverse complement strand
GGCACAGGACTGGGAAAGCATGGCACACAAGGCCTACCAAACTGCACCACCCGATCTCTTCAAGTTGTTGCTGATGGATCAGTTCGTAGATGCCTTGGACAGTCCACAACTTAAGATACAGGTAAAGCAAGCTCACCCCTCTACTATGCAGGATGCAATGGCCAGAGCTCTCGAATTTGAACCCTACATTAAGTCCAGCACAGAGGTACCAAGGATGGTACAGTCATCTGGATTCAAGGCCAGAAAAGGTCAGCTTTCAGAGAAGTTTGAGGGACTTTGCTGGCACTGTAACAAACCTGAGCACAAGAGAGCTCAATGCTGGCAACTTCAACACAGGGAAGATGCAATGACAGGAAAGGCTGCTATCCAGAAAGGTTGTTGGAACTGTGGAAAGCAAGGACATATGAGGAGCCAGTGTAAGAAGAATATTACCAACAAGTCAGCCTCAAAGAGACCAGTAGTGCTTGGTTTTGAAGGACACTCACCAACCCCCATCATGAAAGTCCCAACAGCTAGGTGTAAAATGCCAAGCACACACAGTGTCTATATAACAGGAAAGCTGGATGGCCAAAGGTGCAACTTTGTCATAGACTCTGCATCTCAGCAAACCCTTGTGAGCATCAAGGTGTTAGATCACGAAGGAGTACCAGAAGCTGTACAGAAGCTCTGTGATGTGACAGGACATTATGCAAGGTT
>NW_013666371.1:85791-89688 GCF_000517525.1 Limulus polyphemus | reverse complement strand
TGTCGTGGAAAAAGGGGACCCAAGCATAAAGGACGCCCACCTTATGAAGAGTTGCCTGAGAATGTGTCAGAATTTGTGAAAGTGTTATTGGAAAGGAAGGATGATATTCACCATCAAGTGCGTTCAAACTTGAAAACGTCTGATGATTCGATGAAACTATCTTATGATAAGAGATCTACTGAAGGCAGCTTTGAACCAGGAGACAAGGTGTGGTTGTATAATCCCAGGAAGACCAAAGGGAAGTCTCCTAAGTTTTCTTCTCCATGGGAAGGCCCATATGACACAGTGGATCGTCTCCCAGAAGTGACTTTCTGGATAAAATGTGGTCCGCGAGGTAAGCCAAAAGTAGTGCATGCCAACAGGCTTTGCCGTTATCACGGTCCAGGACATTTCAGTTGGGATGAAGTGAACAACAGAACAAATGACGCTGCTGAAGACGTGTCACCTGAAAAAGCCACTGTTGAAGAAGAAACTCTATTCAATTTTGAGAAGGGAAACGGTGAAGCTTTTGATGAAGTTACTACCACTGATGTGACTGTTATCGACGATAGGACATTTCCTGATGAAGCGGATGAACCCCATATGAAGCAGAAGCCAACGAGACAGAGACCAGTACGGAAGAAGATACGTCCCGTAAAATTAAGAGATTTTGTTGAATTGTAATTTTGTGTTTGTAATTCTGTACATTTGATTAAGTTATTGTTAATTGTTATTGGTTTAATGTAAGAGGCTATTGTTCGGAACGAACAATACTAAAAAAGGGTCAGTGTTACGACAACGCAGGTCACGTGACGCTTGTATCACGCCACTTCCTTCTCGAACCTTCATGAAGTGTCGGGAGACTACTAGATTGGGGTAGTCTTGTATATATAAGACCGGCCAAGAAACAACGTAAGGTAATGAGTAATAGAACTGCAGACAGAGAGAGAGAATATTGTTGGTCACGTGAGACATTCGTTGTGAGTTATAGCGTTTATTGTAGCACGACTGTTGAAATTAAGTGTATCGCAAAGTTGTATTCAGAAAGAATAAGCCAGTTTATATAAGAAATGACTTGTATCGGTAAAGTTCTTCGGAAAATTAACTAACAAACGGAGACGTAACAATACAATGTATAATATCATGGTTGCTGCTCATTTTCTTGTGCTGGAATAAGCACCAGGAAAAAAAAAGTCAGCACGGAATTTTAAACATTACACTCTTATTCTGTTAAAGGTGGTTTGGCAAAAAAGCATTGGTTGCCAAGAAGAAAGGAGAATAGCTTTGTTTGAACAAGCAGTTGATGCTATAATTTGTAAGTTACTAAGCAAACATTATAAATTTGTGTTGCAATGATTTTATTATGTATATTAATCTTGAAAACCTTAAGTGTTTATTCAGATACAATATATTATTGTTTGCTTTAAATTTAAAAATTAGTTTGAAATATTTAAATTAGAATGTCCACAAGTACAGAGTTTGTGATAACAGTTATGAATTAATTACTTGTGTCTGTTAATAAGCTTTATGTTTTGCAAAAACAGTATTCAGAATCTATAATCAAAGCCATGGGAACAAAGCAAAGCAAAATAAGGGTTGAAAACAGAAAAGAAAGGAGCTCAAGTTGTCTACAAGTTCCACAAAAAACTCGTATTATTTATGAAAAAGTTAATCATCTCTTTCTTCATTGATTTCTGAGAATATTGGTGCATAAAATTGAAAACATTTTGGCAAATCATTATCTAATCCACATCACAGCATAAATATTCACTAAAGCGTAATACACATTCAGGTAGGACCAAATTGATTACACCAAAAATTACGTTATTGTAACTGTAAATTTTGAAAAATTACGCTGCAACATTAATTGGAATACAATTTTGTTAAACAAAATTTTATAAGTATAATTTACCAGCTAATGTAAACAATTCTGGGCTTGATATTTTTTGGGGTAGATTCTTTGCAACAATATCTAAAATTATCTAAAGGGCACAATGTCCAGGCCATCCATTTTCACCTATTTCCAACCATTTGCATGGACATAAGAACTTAGGATTAATATTTGGTGCATGTATATACCAGTGCAATTATGGACTAGATCTAATTACACACAAAATAAAATGTAGAGTTGCTAAGCAAAAGTTTTACTAACTAGACATACAAAAAATGACATCTTTTTAAGGTATCCCTGGGGATACTACTGTTTTGCTGACAATGTCTACTGCTAACATTATTTTCATGTTAATGAAAATTTGATCTATCGTGAAATAATTCTGAATCCTGATAAAATGTTGTGGTATTTGTTGTTAAATCTATTTAAGCATTGATTAAATGGCTTTAAGTAATTTTAAGATTTCTTACTCCAGATAATCTAGAGTCATGTAACCCTTGTAGAGAGCCCCCATCAAAAACAAAGACAGAGACAAGTATTGCCTAAAATGCCAGGGTGACAAAATTATAAAGGAAAAGGGAAAATCAATGTTGAAACAGACAGTTTATCCATATCTAGGGACAAAAAATTTCTGGACAGTGTCAAGCTAAGAGTTTCTTTTGAAAGTCCTGAATATGTTCAACTCAATCAGTGACTGTCTGGTTTGTGGGTTCAAGTCCTCAAAGAGAACAATACTGCGTGTCATAGAACACGCTACAGCAAAGTAACACAAAAGCAACATGCAGTACAAGATAGACAGTGGTAACAAAAGGTGCAATGAAAGATGTCAATGTTTTATCATACAGTAAGACTGGTGGATGGCCTACATCAACAAGTGGATCAGGTACATTGTGGTCGGCATTTCGGAAACTGTTGTACAAAATCTTACACAGTCCTGTGTAAGATTGTAATCGAGATTTGTGCTTCTATGAACCAGAAAAACTTTGTGCTTACAGCAGCACTGATATTCAACAGTCCATTGAACAAGTTGTTTCCAAAAGCTACAACCAGTTTTGGAAATTGAATCTTGCTGACCTACTTGCTAAGGGTGATTTTCTCAGGAGGGATATAAAATACCATAAAAGTATCAAACTAGACACTGGAGACATTTTGTACAAGGACCCAAGAGACAGAGTTGTGGCAAGGAGGTCGTTTACACTAATAAGAGTACCACCCGGGTCATTTCAGCTGAGATTGAATTCATAGCTGATATTCAGCAGCAAACAGATAAAGGATGATTTTTTCACTGTGAAACGGGAAATTCACAGTGATTGCTAGCAACAGCATATCATTTTCACACATTAGTGTAGACCATACAATGGAATGCATGAACAAGGTGACCAAAGGAGAAGGAGGGAGCTTGGGAACTATGTCATACTTAAATACATCATTTAAATATTGTCTTACTGCACTAAAACTGGCACACCTTGCTGTTGAAGCCGAGCATTTGATTGCAATTGCTAACAGTGATGGCTCTTCAGAACATCATTGCCTCTCTCAGGCAAGAACTGTTCGGCAAGAGCAAGCAATATCTAAGTTGTAAACCACTTTGTTTACATGCAACCCTTTGGTAGTTCCACTTGAGAGCAAAATGAAGGGACAAAAACATCGAATGGTCACCTGTTCAAGTTCATGTCCAAGAAAGGTATTTTGTCAGTGGAACAGATTGGCCAAGACACATACAAAAAACATGTGTAAGGGCACCTTCTTGGAAATCAAAACCTTTGCTTCAAGATGTCTAAGGTCAAACTCTTGACTTGGAATGCTTCTGAAAAGGATACGAAGGTGAAGGTTGAATCAGAACTTCTCACTTTAAAGGCAAGTACATCTCTGCTATTGATCATAGCAAGATCAGCTTGTGACAGTGTTGACCTAGAAGATGTTATTGGGCTCCATGACCTTACTTGCACAAGTAGAACACTCATGCAATCGGATGGATCCATTCATCCAACAAAAGAACCAGATCATCCATCTCCTCGGAATCTTCT
>NW_013666371.1:82163-85226 GCF_000517525.1 Limulus polyphemus | reverse complement strand
GTACATGAACTCTAGAACATGTCAAGCATTTGGTGAAGCATACATTCAACTAATTAACAGTAGAGCCAGAGGATATCAACAAGTAAGGGTCATGTTTGACAATTCCCCAATTTTCATCCTTAAAAGAATGAACCAGGGAAAGGCATAGAAGAAACTCAAGTGAATTAAAGTCATACATTTTTGAAAATTCAACTCCCATAAAAGACCAGAAGACTTTTCTAGCAAGCAACAGCACCAAGGACTCACTTACCCTGTACATGTCAACACAGTTGATTGACAAAAGCAAAGTGGAGAACATGATGACTGCTACAAGAAAAAATGTCATGGTGAACAACGAATGATTTCAAGGGAGAACCAGGGTCAGCAACCAGGAGAAGCTGGTATTCTTATGATTGTCCATACTGTTGAAGCTGCAAGCAAAGAGTTCCAAATTCATCTTTATTCACATGACACTGATGTACTTGGTCCCAGTGCTTCCTTAATCACAGATACAAGTCATCATCATTTATCATGAGGTTGCGCTCGATCTTTGATAAACTTGGTGAAGAAAAGGTGTTTGCTTTGATCAACTGACATGCTCTGACCAGCTGTGATACAACAGGGCATATTTTTGGGAAGGGGAAGAAAGCTTGTTTCTCTGCCTACATGAATGCAAACAGGTCTGTTATCCATGCAATATCAGGCCTTGACATAGGAGACTAACCTTCCAAAAAGGTGTGTAATAGCTATGAAGAATTCTTATGTGGCCTTTTTGTCCTAAGTGTGTGAAATTTGTGAAACCAAAGGATCTGCGATGGCACCTATTCAAACAGCCGAAAGCAACCAAGGTGTGGAAAAGTTGCCACCAACTACAGGAGCCTGGCTGCAACATATCCGTCGCAGCCATGCACAGGCAGTTATCTAGCAATCCACAAGCATCAAATGTGAAGCTGACAATGAGAAGTGTGCTAACACTGAACCACTTCACGTAGGGGAAGATATACCAGACAATTAAAAAGACTTAACAAATTCTTGCCTACAAAATTAATACACTCGTATAATGTGATGGATTAATAAATATTGTTTTCTTGGTTAATAATGTGCATTGCTTTTAATGTGTATGGTATTTGTTGGTACACAGCAAAACAATCTGAAACGGGAATAAAGCACTACTATACTAGATTATAACCAAACTTAATCACTGTGAACACAATGGAATTATCCGGATATCCCAATCGTGTTTCAGTTACTCTAGTTCATAAAATTGTAAAAAATTCAGTGGTACAAACATAGTTCCTCCATGGCAAGGTCTTATATCTATTAAGATACAAATATAATTCCAAATTATAGAGCAGATGAAAACTCTGGACTGTGTTTTTATCATCTCAATCTCTGTAATGGTGACAGATTATGAAAAAACATAGTATCCTGGGGGATACAGTTATTCATTTTCATATAAAAGACAGAATATTTGTTTTATGTTATGCAAAAAATATTAAATCATATGAAGATCCTAGTGCATGATGTGGAAATATGGATCTGGGGAGCTTATTGATAAGTATAAAACATTGTTAAGGGCATGTAGGGAAAGGGGTCATAGCTTGATTTTGTCATGGATATTGCCAAGAATAAATTGTAGGGATGAAATGCTAAGTAGGTTACTAGGATTGAATGCCAGGCTTAGATCAAAATGTAGGGATGAGCGAATAGGCTAGTTGAACTTGTGGGATAATTCTAATGGGAAAATTAATCTTTTTGGAATGGATGACTTACACTTAAACAAGGCAGGGGCTACCATGTTAGCAAGGGCTATTAACTTAGCTGTAGTTGCAGATTTAAACTAAGGCTAGACAGAGGTGAGGGTTATGATACTAGTAAAATAGGAAATATAACTGACAGGAAAACGTGTACAACAGGTATAAAACATGAACATAATTTAAAATCTATGATTAATTGTTACTACTGTAATGCTAAGAATATTAGAAATAAAACTGATGAGTTCAAAGCAGCAGTTGTGGAAACTGAGGATTTTGATATTATGGGTATCATTGAGACTTTGTTGGGTTTGAACAATTGTGATGAGAGAAATTTGTTTGAAATACCAGGCTACAGATTATTTACTAGAGATAGAGTATTGAAAAAAGGAGGAGTAGCAACTTTACATTTGAAGAGTGAATTGCATTCTGTTGAGTTTTTTTTATTTATTCCTGTAAACTCCCAGTGGAGCATAGGGCCGCAACAACACCTCGCCAATGGAAGGTGTTGTTGCAGTTACTTGTAGCATGTTGGTTTTTACGGGGTGGAGTTGCTAGCCCCGCGCCCAACCCTCCCCTTTTTCATCCTGGACTTGGGACCAGGCAAAGGCGGAGATTGGCATGTTTGGTGTGACGGGGATTCGAACCCGCGACCCTCAGATTACGAGTCGAGCGCCCTAACCACCTGGCCATGCCGGGCCCATCCTGTTGAGTTAGAGCATACTAAAGAAAATAGCACAGAGGTTTAGTCACTTTGGGCTAGTGTTAGTGGATATAAAGGTAAAAGTCTTGGAATTGGGATTTGTTATAGACCACCATGTCAGAATGTGGAAGTTAATGAGAAACTGTATAATGAGATCAGAATGGTAGCTGGAAAAGATGTTGTTATTATTGGATATTTTAATTTCATAGGTATTGAAAATTTTGTTTCTGACAGTGAGGGAGATAGGTTTTGGAAAATTGTTCAGGATACTTTATATACCAACTGGTGATGGAACACACAAGAGAGGATGCTATATTAGATTTAATATTCGCATCCAATGTGAATATGCTAGACGTAGTTGTAGTTGGTGAGCATTTAAGTACAAGCGACCATTTCACTATTAGGTTTGGGATTTTACTACATTGAGGAAGAATAGTACCCCGGTTTAAAATTTCAGGAAAGCCAATTTTGATGGAATGAGACATGATCTGGCTTATGTAGATTGGACTAAAGAGTTGGGGGAAGATCTAGAACAGATGTGGCTGCAAGAGTTAAATCAAACAATATGGAATTCTTTAGGTGTATAATAGGTATTGTTACGTCTCCGTTTGTTAATTAACTTTCCGT
>NW_013666371.1:64605-81211 GCF_000517525.1 Limulus polyphemus | reverse complement strand
CATTCGCCAAGGTACAGGATAGTTCTAGAAAATAGGTGGCGCCACACTAGTCACGTGACCTCGATGACGCAACAGTATAATATAATGGGCCTCTTAAAAATGATAGTGGGGAGCTGATCTCAGAAGAATGTGAGATGGTAAACTTATTAAATTATATGTTATTTTCAGCTTTTTACAAAGGAAGATACAAGTATTATAACTCAACCAGGGAAAAATATTGATGTAAAAGATATCATTTTAAGTTCTGAAATTGTGAGGGAAAAGTTGGGAAACCTAAAAATTGAGAAATTGTCAAAGAGCCAACATGGTTTCACTAAGGGAAAATCTAGTTTAACAAATCTTGTGACATTCTTTGAGGATGTTACTGCAAAAGTTGATGAAGAAAATACTGTGGATTTGGTTTACCTTAATTTTCAGAAAGCATTTGATAAGATGCCTCACAAAAGATTTGTTGCACAAATGAAATCTGTGGGTGTGGGGGAAATGTTATTAAATTGGATGGAAAATTGGTGGGAGAGTAGTAATAAATGGAGTTAGATCTGACTGGATCACAGTTACAAGTGATGTGCCTAAGGGCTCTGTGCTGGGTCCTCTGCTGTTTGTGATATATATATTAATGATATTGACTCTGGAATGACTAACAAAATACTTAAGTTTGCAGATGATGTTAAGATTTTTGAGGTGGCTAACTGTATCAAAGGTGCTGCAGACTTACAGGGAGATTTAGACCATTTGATGCATTAGGCCAATATGTAGCAGATGATATTTAACTATCCATAATATAAGGTGATACAGGTAGATTTTCACAATTCAAATTCTTTTTAAAATTTAAATGGGAATCCATTAAATATTGTGGTTGAAGAAAAGATCTTGGTGTTGTGATCGAAAAATCACTTAAGTAATTTAACCAGTGTATTGTAGCTAGCAATAGGGCTAATAGGGTTTTGAGTAGCATATAAAGAAATATTGAATACAAGACAAGGGATATTATATTTTCACTGTTTTGATCACTTGTAAGGCCTTACTCATTTAGAGTACTGTGTACAGTATTGGGTTACCTTCCTCAAAAAGGACATTGAATTGTTTGAAAAGATTCAGAGAAGTGATACTAGCATGTTACCTCAATTGGACTGCAATTTTATATACAGATATACTTTTGATTGGATCACAACCTGTAGCCATAGGGTGATGCGTTCCAAACCACTGGAATTACAAAAAGAAAGAAAGTAACATTGAAGTGGACAATTTTTCTCTTCCACCTGAAGAAGTCCGAAAGGCAACATACCAGGCTCGGAATGATAATATATGACCCAACATTGTTCATAAGAAGGGCAATGCACACCCCAACCAGATAGCGTAGGATGAAATCTGAACCAGTATTATGAGTAGGCTCCTGCTCCTACCAACATCTGGGAAATACATTCTGGAACCTGGGTAGGAGGGCCCCCAACTTTGCCCTTTTCTAGAAACAGAGTGTGGTAAAGACTCCCCAGCTCCACTAAAAGAATCTGGAGGTAATGCACATTGGGGAGTTCTGAGGAACAGTGCTCTGGAAATAGTGCAATAGGTGAACCAAATTCCCTATATTTTTAAAAACAAACTGACCCCAATTTATCTGATCTGATGATCAGTAGGGACAGGCAGAATCTCCTTTAGCTGTACTCATGAAAGTTCATGAGTAGCGGTCTATGATAACATAGTAGTACCATCTGGTAAGTGCCTACATGGTCATATGGAACACCTAATTTCTACAGAGCCTGTTGCAACCAGTAGTAAGTATAGTAAAATGGGTTGTTAGTGCAGAATTTAAAGTTGTTATTAAGCACAAAGAGCTATCTGGGAATTGAAAGAAAGAACCTATCAGGGTAGAGAAGAACCTGAGGGGAAAGATAAAGAGTCCTCACAACTAAATGTTTCCAACAATTATATGTCACTTTTTGTCAGTAAAAAAAAAAATTAATAGAAAGCAATACATTAGTGTTATAAGTTTTACAAAACACAAAATTCCCTGTGGAAATGTTTTTGAATATATAAATAGTCCTTACAGTTTTTAATTTTATAACCTTCAGATAGCCCTAAAAACTTGGTTGATGATGATTATTGGTATGACTTACAGTGTAACAATTTTCTTTCTCAAACTAGAAAAACAAGAGGAAACTAATTTGAAAGATATGCCTATTATATTGATATTCTGATGATGACTTATATTTTCAAAGTTGTAATAAGTAATATAAGCTTTCTTCAGTGTAAAGTAAGAAACTTCCAGGTTTAAATATAAGATAAAAAAATATTTATAACACTTTGAGGTACTAATTTATAAAAAAAAAAGATGTGCAGCATATAACAAATGCTTATTGGAGGGAGACTTTAAAAGTAAAACTTTAACTTCATCTGTTGTAATACATAAATATCAAATGTGTAATATTTATTTTGATTCCTCAACCACACTATATTTTATGTGTGTCTTGATTTTTCTGAAGTATTTTCTAGAAATAGTTACCATGTAATACAAACAATTTGTGAAATGTGATGATCTGAAATTTGTATCTTGAAATTAGTGTTTTGAATTGGTTTAATAATTTATTTACTTCTTACATAATTATTACATAATGTCTGTGATGTGTTATCCATGTACTTGCATTACTCATATCAATAAAGTTACTGACAAAAGCATAAATAATTCATTGCAACATTAGTTTCTACAGTACTCAGCCCATTATTTTAAGGATGCTTATTTCTTTTGTTGATAGGAATTACTAGAAAAAGCTGAAGTTATTGTGATTCCTGCTGGAGTACCCAGAAAACCTGGTATGACTAGAGATAACTTGTTCAACACTATGTGTAATAGTTTGTGATCTGACAGATCAGGCTATGATATGTATTATTGCAAACCCTGTAAATAAATCATATACTTGATAAATAAATATAAATTTTCATTATGTTTGAAAATTTAAGTGACAAATTAGTAGGCCTAAAATTTGTGATAAAAGTCATGTGAGCTGCAAATGTTTACCTTTTCACACATTCCTTATAATTTGTCCATTTGGAATTTAAAAACTTGGCATCTAAAAATAGTATTGCATAAGCCAAGGTGTGTGTGTGTATGTATTTTTTTTTAGATTTCATCTCATTACTTTTCTTCTAATGTATTAAAAAATTAATTAACTGATTAAGTATGTGTATATTATTCTGATCTTTGACAGTAGACAAATTATTTCATTTTCAGAGGTGTTCTAAAAAATGAAAGTGTTTTATTTCCTCATGGTAGGGACTTTATCCAGCCAAAGTTAATATTCCAGTCATTGGAGGTCATTCTGGTATGACCATTATACCTGTGATCTCTCAAGCTATTCCACCCATGTCTTTCAAAGATGATAAACTGGATACCATCACAAAAAGGATCATGAGGCTAGAGCTGAAGTAGTGAAAGCCAAAAATGGGGTAGTAAGTATTACACAAAGTCATTTATATATAAGATGTTACCATAAGAAGAATGAAATTTCTTGCAGTCAATAAAATTATGAAATTCTGTTGAAATATAGTAGTAGTAGTGATGGGCAGTTTGATTCATTTCAATTTATGAATTGATTCAAAATGTTCAGTTGTTTCATTATTAAAACAAAACCAACACATATAGACTGAATCACTTGGTTATGAACAGGAAATGACTATATAGACAATTTAAAGTTGGTTGTCTCAATACTTGTGCTTCATAAAACTCAAATATAATTTTACAAAAGATTACATTTTGTAGATAAAGAAAAGAAAACTAACAACAACAGAACTTGAATACAATTTCACTTGTGGATATTATGAACCTGATGCCACAGTGGCTCACACAGAGTCTGCATCATGCATTAAATTAGAGAGAATCTGGATCCAACATGGAAGATGTAATTTCACCTCATGTTCCTAACTACTGTTAATGCTAATACAGATTTTTTTTAGTTTGGGGTAAATTTTGTTTTAAAAATCACTTGTATATATTTATCATTGCTACTACTACTATTATGTGATTTTTGTGTGTAAATTCCTTGATTGGCTTAGCAGATTTAAGAGTTTCTGAATCATTCTATGAGTTTGTATGTTTTAAAGTGGTTACTTTTTTATTAATGCAGTTTGTTGATCAGGTGAATAAAAAGAATTCAAACTCTTGTCTCTATTCCCATGATTTGCTGTAATGAGTCTTTCAAAAATTAAAAAAAAGATTGTTCATGCATGGCACACCTCTAATAAGAACCAAGGAATGAAAGTCAGTTGAAATAGAAAAGCTAGAAACTAAGGTTGTTGAAATTAAAAGCACATAAAAGCACATATTCTGTGTTGAATAAAAACTTTGATTCCTGTCTAATGAATCTGTTGCTAAGATTGTGTATGATATATTATTGTTTCTGAAAGGTATTTCCATTTGACAACTTTGTACAAAAATATCTCACTAGTATGAAACAACGGGAATACTTCTGTCTTCACCAAAAATATATATAATGCATATATGATTAAGAAATATTTGTGATATTGTTATTAGAATAGTTTGTACAGTTCTAAACCCAACACCATTTACTCCACAAATATTTCAAGTCCCTAGCCACTTGTTTATGTTCTTATAGGGACTGTATAGTTAAAATTTGTACTTGGAATCACTTAAGCCTGTTGACTTTTTGACCTATTCAACCCTATGAGCCTTAAATAACATATGGGTTGCAGTATTTCACTTATTTTTTATAAGAGGTCTACATAACTGTCATATTAGGCACTGCTTACTCTGAAAAGATTAAAAACATGAACCATACATTTCAGCATGTATGTAAATGTAGTTAGTACTATTGACTTGAAGCTTACTTGAAAAAGAAATAGTGTTGAAGGAGACAAATACAGTCATGATTCTTTGAAATGTGAATTAAAATTAAACAGAGTATTAAAAGGATAAAATTTACAAATGAACAACATTTTATAATAAACAGTTAAAATCTTCATTTAAACCGATCAATGGTTGTAAAAGTCACTCAACATGTTTCAATGCGGTTTCAAGTCATCTGCAGGAGTGTGAAAAATAGTTACTGTGTAATATTTTGTTAATTGTAAACTAGTAGTCACATGACTATGGCTGTTTTAGTTATATAAAATGTTAATTTGTGAATTTAATGTTTTAAACAAAGAGATTATCATTATTTTTTATTAGAACATACTAAAATGTTTCTTCTTTTTCAGTGCAGGGTTCAGCCAATCGGCTTATGCTGGAGCAAGATTCACCAACTCAGTAAGTTTAGGTTTAAACTTTTAGTTGTTGGAAAACACTTACATTGGAAATGACAGTGATTTTAAATGGTTTTAGTAATGTCTTATAAGGAAATACAAGAAATGTGCTGAATCAAAGACTACTATGTAGATCAAATATTCTTTATCACAGCAAACAATTGTAAAATACCCAATGGTTGTTAAAATGAAATGTTGTTATTATCTTCAAACCTACCATTAGTAACCTACCAAAGCTCTCCATTTCAGAACTTAGCCCTATATAGAAGTTTCAGTTGTTTAGACCCATATCTATCATCATCCTTCAAGTCCAAACTATGAGATTCAAATCATATGTTTTCTAGATGATTGACAATAGAATTACTTTCTTTTTTTGCACCATATTCTCTGCAAAATGAATTTGGGAACATTTTCTTCTGATGATGAAGTTCTTTTTATACATCTTAGATCAGTTGTATATTAACAGATTCATTGATTTCTAGTTTATGTGGAAAAACTGAGAAAGCTTGCCACAATATTCTAACATAAATTAGGCAAATGAAACTATTGAGTGTATATACACCTATGAATTCGAAAATATTGTTGTAAATGTAGTGTAAAATATTGGTTTTTAAAATACTTTGCATATGCCTTTTTATAGAAATAATAGTCATTTAAGCATTTCAAATTTAATTTTTTAAAATTTTACTCCACTCATTTAGTTCTTTTAGTTATATTTATGAAGAATTTTCAGTACTGTTATCATAACTTTGAAATTAAGTTAGTTTTCTTACTCTTCATTAATGCAGCTCCTGGAAGCTGTGACAGGAAAGGAAAGAGTAGTGGAGTGTGCCTTTGTAAAATCTTCTGAAACAGAAGCTGCCTATTTTCCTTCTCCAGTTCTTTTTGGGGGGAGGTAAACAAAACTTATTTGACTATTTGTCCAAAGTAAACTGAATTGTTTCACTTATAAGTACTTAGATTTGAATGAGTGTTCCTATTACTGTCCCTTAGCTTCTTATACTTTTACTTTATACAAGTTACCAGTTTTTCGTTACAGACTTTTGATGTATTGATACAATACATTTCATCTCAGTATCTATAAATAAATGGTGACATTTGTTAGCTGTATAAGATTTAGAATTTTCTCTGTTAAATTGTAGTCCAAAAAGTATTGATAGCTTAAAACCCACTAAAAATAAATGCTGGATTTGTTTTGGCTTTTAATTAACATTCAAGCTTATGCTTACATTATTTAAAACTTCTTTGAAATATCTCTTGTACTTATATGTGCATTTTGCTCTGTAGCCAAATGGAATTGTGAAAAACTTGGGTATAGGGAAACTATCACCTTACGAAACAGAACTGGTGAAGACAGCCATGCCCAAACTATTAACATCAAGAAAGGCAAAGACTTTGTGAAAAACAGCTAAAATGTTCTACTCAATAATCTTCATATCAAGTCAGTCTATTCTTTAAAGTATTACATCAGAAATAGCTGTGTAGATTATCTCTCTCTATCACAGTAAACACACAAAATATCAATGTTGTTGAATCATTTTATTGAAAAACATTAGGTAAAAACATTGCATGTTTAGAAAATGTTCTTATGGGCTTCAAATCTACCATTAATAATCTACCCAGCCTCTCCATTTCACTTAATAACACATTGACAGACACACTTTGCATAACCCATTAAATGATCTAAATAAACAACATAATTTGTGCTTCTTAAAAGGCATGAAAGTGCAATTTTTTTGATAAGTTTCAACAATTGGAAAAAAACACATTTGTTTAGGGAAAATATAAAGATAGCTGGATTTTCTCTACTAAATTTTAACTCTAAGAAAACAAAAAAGGATTTTGAAAGTTTTTTATCACTAAATATTGACCTTGGAGATCAAAACCCTTTTTTTAACCACTGGTTTACATACAATAATGATTTAAAATCTTGATAGAAAGTTAACAAATTGACTTTTTCAGCTTAAGTTTATATTAGACTTTGTGTGGCTTTGGAAACAAAAATATTCACCTTGATAAAGTCTATTTTTCACCTACCAATAACATTCAATTGAAGTAACAATGCTAAAAACCCAAGTCTTGGAGACAAGAAGGTTCATTATTACAAATAATAACCACTCTTGGCCCATCTATTTGAAAATTTTCCTGATGGGACATAAAAAAGGGTAATCTGTTTAGAAAGTGGTACAAGACAGTCATGGATGTATTGTTGATGTTTATTTAACTAATGTCTATGAATATTGTATTGGCACATTACTGAGATGAGAATGACATGCTTAAATATTTTACTTGTATTTGATTTTCCATTAAACTAATATGATATATCTATATGTCTTAACACAATAAATGTAAAAAAACTTAAGTGTAAACCATGTACTGTAATAAATTCTTTATATGCTACTCCTTATGTATTTTGCAAGGAATGAAACCTCCGAATTTAATGAACCGTTAAACCTCTTGTTATCCACGTTATGAGATTTTACTGAGTTAAATTCAAAATTGAATTAAACCACTTTTCTATAAACATATTTTAATGAAATTACTATTATCAAGTACGTTATAATAAGGTTTTATATTATCTAAGTTTTATTCCTTTAATTTAAAAATAAAATTCTGAAACATCAATTAAAACTGCAGTTTTTGCTGTCATGTGATCCACTGTAATTAAAATTCTCAAGTTTAAAAAGTCTTACACAAGAAACTATATGTTCCTAATATAGACTGTTGGAGATGGTTAAAGTACAGTTCCAACTGTCCCTCATTATTTGGGGGTGGGGGGTGGGGTATTTCCAAGAAGTTCTCCTGGTGTGAAACAACATTCTAATATTTCTAAGTTTAAAGTCAGCCATGCCCACTTACAAAGTCAAAGCTGTTGTCAAGCAACACTTTGAAGTTGAATGGCGTGTTTATAACCAATAGAAAGAGCAGATTTTACACTATTCAGTTATAGCCTGAAGAAACCTCTACCTGTGTATATATCTGTAGTATGAAATAGAAAATAAGCTTAGTCTATTGTTCTCTTGAGGTGTATGTAATGTTTGGCAAGTGTTTCTTGCCTTATATGTATTAATTTGCTAAACAGTTGGATTGCATTTAGGTTTTACGTTTATATCTTAATTAATTATGTATTTGTTTGTGTTTTAAAATGCATATTTGAAATGTATGTGATTTTTATATGTTTAACTTACTTACCAAAATGTCTAAGCAAGATGGCATCACTTGCATGCATGAGCATAAGTGTTTGGAATTTGTGCATGAAACTCGCTCAGGCTCGCCCTATAATAAACAACAGAGCGCTGTAAGGGACACGTTGTGGATCTTGGGATAATGAATAAAAGACAAAGAATTAGAAAGGAAAATTAAAAAGTAAACTACAAGTGAAAGAATAAAGATATGAAATTATGCGTATGACAAAAAGAAATATTTAAACTATTCTTAAGAAATTTAAAAGCTATGTACTTACTTTCATTTCTTAATTTTAAACATTTTGTACTGTTCGTTGATGATGATATCTGGAGTTAATGATATAGAGAAAATTTGAAAACAAAATATAAACATTTATCTTAAGAAGCTTTTAATATTCATTTAGGAGGTTCTAAAGATTATGCAAATAAAATATGAAACTGTGAGATAAGAAATAGTTTTTTTTTACTCAAAATAAAAATCACATTCTATGTGAATTATTCAGATTAAATAATGAATGTTTATTATAAATAGTAGAAAAAATTAAAATTAAATATTTGATTTTTCTAAAAGTACATGATCTTAGGACCATTCAAGACAAATTTGAAAGTATTTCATCAACTAGTTTCATTTTGATAAAGAACTTTCACAAAAGTCGCATATCTACTTACATTGTAAGTAGATCACATACAAAGGGTTAAAAGAGCCTGAAAATAAAAAACATTTGTGAAGTTTTGGTCAGTTTGAGATTTTAAAAGAATACAATTTATCTTGAAACCTCCTGGAGTGTGATATGAAATCTATTTTAGTGAATATTATTCCAACAAGGAATCTGCATATTAATATTGTCTGAAACCCTTATTTGACATTATATACTTTTATAGAAGTCGTGAACAACTGCTTGGCTTCAATACATTTTTTCCTAACATAACTTACATTTTACACAGCTAATGAAGTCACTCAAACTGCAAAGCCTAACATGCTTTACAATTAAGACACTCTTATTAATTTTTACCATATTAGCTTTTTTTTACATGAAAAAGCTAGAAATTTTTTTACAGTCACTCTATCCACTCATCATACTCATAAACATGTTTCTCAATCTATGTAAAATGAGAAAACACACACACACGCACTCATCCATAATATTAAACATTTTGGCAGCAACTGTTTTTTTTTTCCATCATGTATTACTGTTGCTAAAACATGCAGATCCTTGTTTTTAAGTTTTGTTTTATGCTTTCTAATCTTTCACTATTTCATTATGTTGACTGTTTAAATCTGATTATACATTAATATAATTTCATATGTTTTTATAAAATGATATAAATTCTTAAAGGTATTATTGGGTGATTGTGTAAAATATCTTACACTTAGTTTGGATTAAATCAATTATAGTAAGTTGTACCTAATTATGTTTATTCGTTGTATGGTTAATTAATTTTAAATACAAACCTGAGGCTCAACAGCATTGCATCAATATGACAAGCAAAATATACTGATAGATATGATAATTAACACACACACACACACATACATAATGTTAATAAACAATAAAATACTGTGGAATTTATAGACCTTACAAAAGGTTTTACAGATGACTGTAACACTGTAGTTATTTTTGCTAGAGCCACACTAAAGTTTTACAAATCTATGTTAAAGTGTTACTGTAGGATCAGCAGAAATCTGTGGAGAGAAACTCCACAGGTACTTAAGGTTGCTATAGGTTCAGCAGGATTTGTAAGTAGCTTAAAAATAAGAATGGAACTTTGTATAGTAGTGAGGACTTAATAGCTATTAAGAGTTAGTTCTGGTTCAACAGAACTTCTAAATCACTTGAGAATAAGGGCAAGACTTTGTGGAGTTTGAAGAATATAACATCTATTAATTAAAAGTGTAGCAAAACAGGACTGTGAATCAGAGGCCTAAGAATTATTAAGGGTTTGTGTAGATTCGGGAAAATCAGATAGTTTGAGAAAAGGATCAAGATATTCTGGACGAAGGATTTAAAAATTAATAAGGGTTGGGGTAGACTCAGTAGAACCAGTAAGTGGTTTGAGAACGAAAGAAAGAGATAATGTTCAGTAGAAACTGTTAATTGGGTAAGAATAAGAACAGAATTTGATGGACTGATGGGGAACATAAAACAGTTATTGAGGACTGATAGAGATTTATCAGAAACTGTAAATGGTATGATAATAAGAACAGGAATTAGTAGAGTAGTGAAAAGGCTTAACAGCTTTTGGAAGAAGTAGGCAAGACCAAAGAGCATTTAGAGGACAGATGAAATGTCTTAATTTGCTTAAAAACAAAATCATGACTAGTGAGTGTGGGACAAGAGGTAAAACATTTTGGTACTGGCAGGACCACATTCATTAAATACCAAGAAACCCTAAAGTGAAGTTTAGTACATGAGATCATGAATAGTTAACCTGCAAATATGGCAGTGATTGTACAAAATCAATTACACCCACTTCTGTGTAACTAGCTGACTGAGGTATCACAATACACTAGTTTTTACTTTCTAAGGTGGGGATACAATACTACTCATTAAACTTCTACAGTTGTACTATGACAAAAAAATTTTTAAAGAGCACAATTACACATACCTAATATAACAATGTTGTACAAATATGAATCTTAAATTTTGGATTGTCATATCTTCTTTAAAAAAAATAGGTTAATATTTGATGGCAAACTTAAAAGAGGTGTTTAAAAAAAAGTTTAGTTATATATTTTAAGTCTGATAAATCATTAAGTCAATTTATTTTCCTAACCAAAATATTACTACTCTCCTCAAAGCATATAGCTCACACATTAAAACTACTTTGAAACAATATTCTTAAAAAGATTGTAGCTTTGCACAGTGAAACTACATTATAATACACTGCCCTTACATTATGACTAATCACAATGTAACTATATTATGACTAATCACTATGTACTATATTATGATACATCACTCTTACAAATTTCTAAACAAGTTCTACATTACCTCAGGTTCTGTTCTCTGCTGGCTATAGCAAGAACAAACAGATCCAAATTCCTGCATCTTCTCTAAATTAGCTTGTAAGCAGTGTTCACATTATTTTGACAATACTGAACCTGTACACACAATTAAGTCAAAGACCCTAAATACACATTACATATCCACTGATGAAAATATAATGAGTAAAACCTTCTGGTCCCATAGAATAGTATTTCCACATTCTTGCTAACACTTAACTTGATAAGCCAAATCACTTCTAAAGACACTGCAATTTTTTTTTTATGAAAACACATGTATATAAAATGAGGTATATTAACATCTTGTTCTTTGATATCAAAAAACATGTATTGTGGAATGCACAAAAAGCACAAACTTGTCACTACATATAAGTAATAAATTCTTCACAGACAAAAATGAATAATCTAAATGAACCAGATACTGGATAATAAGTTTCCTGTTTATCGGGCTTCATTCTAAGACCTAGTTGCATTCCACAGCTAGGATATAGTATTTTACAAAAGAGTATTTTACAAAGTTTTCAATCTCAGGAAGTGGTCTAGTTAGTTAGTGTTTTCCAACTGGAAAAAAATCAGTATTCTAAATTAATTCACAAGAAAAGGTCTAACTGACTTAAGTCCCCCAGTAAGTACAGATTTTTTTGCGTAGTTGTTAATGTGTGGAGTATATGACCAGATTAGCTCTTTGGAGATTATGTGTATTTTAACACTTTTACTGTACTTAACAGATATGATAATATGCAATTGTTATTCAGTATAACAATAACTTGTGTTCACTGTACAATAGCATATGGTACTGACAACAATTTAAATTTTAGTATTGTTATCCAATACCAATATGATTATGAAGGCAGAAATTATCATTGGAATTTTCTGTACAATTTTGAAAGGATTTTATATTTAGCAAATACTGTGTGAATACAATGTTTCTTAAACCTGTGGATTACTTGAAAGCCCTGACACATACGTATATAACAGGCTTCAACAGCATTTCATATTTGTCACACATCAAACTGGATAAAAATCCAGTCAACCAATTGCCTTATCAAATTTACTCTAGAAAAAAAGATTATTTACAAATGTACTAATGGTGATGATGAGTTCATACCTGTACAGGATGATTGTGATGAGACAGTGAGAAATGTTTCAATGTGCTATCAATTCTGTATGAACATGCTACTACCAAAACACATAAGCAAGTAATATGCAAATATATGTGGAATTAATCTAACCTTAGTTACTTACAAACCAGTGATTCAATTGAATAAGCAAAGAAGAAAAATTCGTTTTTTTTTTCATATACTCCTAACAACTACAATATCTAATCTCATTTGAAATATGAATGAAATTGATAAAACTTCAAAAACCATTTATATATTTTCCACTTAAAAAAACTTCAATGCTAATATTTAGCGAAATATCCCTCGGTAAAATGTTCTAAAACCTGCTAAGCAACTAAAATATTATTATAGGTTTTAAATTATCTTGAAAAAATGGTATAAAACTGTGACAAACAATATAATCAAAAGTTTAAAAAAAGTGTTCAACTCTTTACTAACTTGGACTTTATAATTGAGATAAATGTTCAACTTCAATCCCCCCTTCTGTTTTTTGACTTTCAGCCTACATTAGTCAGCTTACAGTCATATTTTAACACCAATAAAGCAAATCCCATTAAACCTTTTTCCTTTACATTTCATGCTCCCTATATATACTTTTTTTTTCACAGTTAAACAGGATAATAACCATTTTACACCTAAAAACATGTATAAAGATTCCTATTTGATTTCTAAGTCAATGGAACCGCTGTTTCTCTTTCTTACAGCCTAAACTAAAATTTCTGAACACTTGCTGGTTATGTTGATACTCTCATTGTTTCATTTTAAAACAACTCTTTTCCTAAATTTTCATCTTGGTTAAATTGCTTCTCTGTCACTGTTGGTTCCCCAATCCTTTGTTGGACAGTACAAGAGGAGGCTAGAACTGAGAAAGGATCTCTTCTTATCACCAATAAAGAATAACACAGTACTAGTACTAGACAGATGGCTAAAGTTGCAAGCTGACACTCTTTCTTGAATTAATAACACAACACTGCAAAGGTGGTTAAAGCTGCAAGTTGACAGTCTGTCCTGAATTTCAGTAGCATGGTACTAGACAGATGGCTAAAGTTCCAAGCTGACAGTCTTTCTTGAATTAATAAAACAATACTGGAAAAGCAGTTAAAGCTGCAAGTTCACAGTCTGTCCTGAATTTCAATAACACAGTACTAGACAAGTGGCTAGAGCTGCAAACTGACAGTCTTTGGTTGTGATATCTAAACAACAAAGGCACCAAGAGGTGGAAGCTCAAAAACTTTACATTTAAATATAAACAATAACTTAGACTACAGTCATATGTTTACCCATGCATCATGGAAGGAAGGGTCTTCTTCAAAGTTTGTTCAAATAGTTATTGATTGAAGAATCCTAATTTCATTCCCATTGATGTGGAGATGGTGGGAGTTCAGAAGGGTGAGCAACCGTGGAGCTGTAATATCCATCAGAAATGCTCAATCAAATAAACTTCACTGATGAATTCTTCATTTGATTACCTTGCTGTGTTTTTATCATTTATTTGTTGTATTAGTTTGGTTATGCCATGGATGACCATATATACATATCTATCTGTATTCTGTCAAAAACCAACTAACATCAAAATATTTTTCTAATTATTTATCTATATATATTGATCTTTTAACACCTAGTCTGCAAGTCAGGGAGACATGTTTGGTGAGTTAATTCCTAACAAAGCTTTCTGTTTGCTTGTTTTTAGCTGTGGAAGTTTTTTTTTTTTCAAATACAAACTTTTAGCTCATAGCTCCATCATCTTTTGACTGATTTAAGATCTAATAACGGTTTTGGACTCATGAGGTCAAACCCTTTAGATTGATGTATTTGCCCATGCCCAAGGTCTCATAGATTAACTTACCCTAATTCTGCCTAAAAGAATTGAAATTTGAGGCTAGGCTGGTAGAGATACTGATGAGTAATAAAATCAAATCAGGTATACGCAAGCCTCATGCTTGGTGTTGTTGGCACACAAAAAATATAGCTAATAAAAAAAGGGGGAAAAAATCTCGTAGATTAATTTACTCTAATCCTGCCTAAAAGAATTTCAAGTACCACGGCTATTGAGGATTCGGATTTCCTCTTGTTTTAATTCCAAATAGAGATTTCAACTCCTTGTAATATCTGAATTGCCCATCAGTGTGGCCAAATTTCCATTAGAATCCAGGCTGTGAGGAAGTAAAACTTGTACCTCATTCATAATCCCACATATGTTGCACAATACAAGGTCTAATTCCTCAGCTCTATCAAGCCGTTTTTCACCATGGCTTTCATGAGTTCTACTGCTAAATATAGCTGAGGAAGTTCAACAAAGCTTTCTTGCCACTGTAGGGTGGCTAACCACAGTATCTGATTCTTGCCTGAACATGAACACTTCATGACCGAACACTACTCAAGGTCAGTTCTTTTGGCAGTAAAGTGAGGTTTTTGAGGTTAACTGATTAAGCCCTTTATCAGAGTACATTTTTTAGGCTATAACTTGAATACTGGAAACCATGATATCCCTATGTTGCCCATCCAATCCCCAGAATTTGGTCTCATTGACTCGCACACTGAGTATTAATACACAACAACATTTTCTAAACTGACTGTAAGGAAACTGCTTTCCCTAATAAACACAGAGTATTGTCTAGTTTTTAATCAAACACTATGCAGCTAATTACTGATCAAATACAAGTTAGCTGTATATATATATATATATGTTATCATTTAAAGCATATACATTATGACTATGGATAAAGCTTGTGGTAATAGCTCCAAAAAAGCACTGGCAATATCCCATCTATTATGGCAAATCCAAAATGCTGAAGTTAAACAAGTTGACCATCATGGAAAATGGTGAGGCATTGTGGGCTTAAGCACTCACCTCTTCACCCTTGTTTTCAAGGATTTTGGATTTGGATTGATAGTTTGGATATCTCCAATGCTTTTTTTGGTGCTATTACTACAAGCTTTATCTGTTTATGACTATGCATGACTGCCCGGAAGTGAAAGTATATGCTTTAAATGATAATAAATTCTTTATTGTTTAATAGTGCTGATCTAAATCACCTATTAGCAATAATCATAATTGATAGTCATTGAGCTATTAATTTATATATATATATATATAATGTGTCAAATTTACTGATTACACATAAAGGAACTAGTTTTTGACTGAATAGGTAGTAACTAGTTCCTTGATGCAATATAAAAGTGCTATTTTTGTGCTATCTTACAGTGTAAGGTAGTTAAATTTCTGGCTAAACATAATTTGAAATAGCTACTGTTGGCTAAGTAGACATACCATGGTTTTCTACCAAAATTAATAGCTGCAAAGGTACTAATGCTGTAACAGGGAACATAGCCTATGTTAAAAACAAACATATTTCTGAAACTTCTCTAATATTTATCATAGAGTAATCTATTTAATGAATGATAAGCTCTACATAAATTGACTGTAACTCCATCATGAAAACTATAATTTCTAGAAAAGCATATGTGAAAAGTTTTGGGAACTTTACAGAAACCACTTACCTAGAAAAACTTTTAAATGCTGCTGAGTGAGGATTTATACAAAGTGGTACACGATTATAGCTGGCAGTCCTGTCTAAAATAAACTTGTGTAGTCTTTCTAAAAGATAAAAAAAGGTAAAATTATTGTTAAGAACAAGCGAGTGAAATTTTATTTACTATATAGTTCTTTGTTCTGGTATAGCATTTCCAGTATTTGAATTGCCATGTTTTTAAATAAAAAAGATTCAATTATAAGCTACTTGACTATGGATTGTAAAAAAACACATTGCTGTTAGTATTTATAGTAGTAAAGCTCAGATATAGGACCTACTTGTGTCAATTCCACTGTTTGTATTTATAGTAGTAAAGCTCAGATATAGGAACTACTTTTGTCAATTCCACTGTTTGTATTTATAGTAGTAAAGCTCAGATATAGGAACTACTTGTTTTAAATTCCACTGTTTGTATTTATAGTAGTAAGGCTCAGATGTAGGAAATACTTGTGTCAAACAGTGGAATTTATCTGAGCTTTACTACTATAAATACTAGGACCTACTTGTGTC
>NW_013666371.1:58368-63605 GCF_000517525.1 Limulus polyphemus | reverse complement strand
TTTTCTTGTGCCCAATAATGCATAATTTCATTTGATAAACACGTTTAGATTGAATGGTAATTTATAATCCAAGCACCCCCGTGTTTTTTTCAAGTGATTCAGATTCGACGTTCTTGTGACTAACTTTTTTCCAGGTGTATACTTGTGTCAATTCCACTGTTTGTATTTATAGTAGTTAGGCTCAGATATAGGAACTACTTGTGTCAATTCCACTGTTAGTATTTATAGTAGTAAAGCTCTATAAGCAGCATGCGGTTGACTTAGTTGTGTCAAGCAGGTTAGCTCTTATGATAACATGTAGACACAAAATTTTTATCGCTGTTATACTGAATCAGTTCAATACACAAGCTATGTTTCTCATAATCAAACTTTTATCCTCTTTTAATGTACAAAGAATGCATCTTTGCATAAAATTTAATAACAGAACAATGTTCCAAATTTATAGAATGTTCTGAAACTGACTAAGATTCATGAAGAATCTTACAAAAATACCATAGATGGACAAACATTGTACTGACATTTAAAAAAAAAAATCAGTGTTCATGGTGAAATTGGCTCAAAGTTTGCTCACTTAATCATAAAATTAATTTCATTTTCCATTATCACTTGTGACCATGATTTAATTAATACCATTTGAAGAGTTTTATATTATTCCACAATTATAGGAAACAACACTAAAACTGCAACTAGCACAAACAACAAAAGGCATGATTTACCTTTTACTTGATGAACTGAATTCAGGTCTTTTTCAAAGTGGTCATCAAAAGAATGAAGTGCTGTTGGTTCAAAATCAGATACAAAGTGTCGCCCTGCAGAGGTAGTGTGGCAGCAACGACACATGCATGAATGATAGCGAAGGCGACCCTCATCAAGATAAGGATGGGACAAAGCATCATTACAGGATATTCTTTTATCCTAAAAAAATTAAACTGCTTAAACAAACAAAATGTAAATCCATGTTATAGAGTGCAAGCTTCAAATTATTCAACTTAGGCCTTTTATTTTGCTAGTATGAATGAGGACTCTAGTTGATTTAAACCTTCACACAGACAGCTAAATATAAATTTTAAATATAATCACAACTTTTTGTAAGTAAATAGTTTTATTTTTATTGAAATTCTTGTAAAATTACCGAGAGCTATCTGCACCAGTCATCCCTACTTTAGAAGTAAGAAACTAGAGGGAAGGAAGTTAGTCAACATCACCCACTGTCAAATCTTGGGCTCCTCTTTTCTCCCAACTGAAAATCAGATTGAATATCACATTATAATTACCCAACAGATAAAAGGGAGAGCAGGGTTAGTAATGGGAATCGAACCTGCAACCTACTGACTGCAAGTCAAGCACCCTTAACCAAACCACCAGACCATGCCAGGCCCAGTAAATATATAAGAAGAAAGATATATATATCAAGTTTAATATCAAAAATGCATTGACATGTATCATGCTACAAAACAGAAACATTCTGGATTAATGTATTATCAGAATAAACAACAAAAGCATTCACTTTGAACTAATCTATAATCAGATTGAAAAACCAAGGCATCTTTGTGGTTTAGACTAAAGTCATGATAAACAACAAAATGCCCCTCTCATTTATAATCCACCAAGAATGAAAAATAAAATAACTGCTCAAACCCAAGACGACTTACATAGCAATCAGGTTGAACAACAAATATACAATAAGTAAACACATTAATGAAAAATCATAGTAAATTGAACAAACTGTCAAAAGTTTTGACATTGGAGAAACTAGTTTTGACACATTTGTGTGTCTTCTTTAGTCTCACAAAAGATAACGTGAGACTGAAGAAGACATATGAATGTATCATATCTGGTTTCTTCAATATCAAACTTTCTGACAGTTTGTTCCATTTACTTTGGTTTTTCACTAACTGCTATACACCATATTGTGTTCTTTTATTACTAAGTGAACACATACCGGATTCACCACTAGCATCTGGCATAGAAGATGAACTGCTTCATGGGTAGCCAGAGATGACAAGTTGTAAAGAGTGGAAAGACATGGAGGTTTGTAAGGTCTGCGCATCATGTGGGCACGAGCTCCTTTACAGGCATGATCCATATCTTCTAAGAGTGGAGTTCCTAGCAGATCTGTTATAAGCTCCAACTGGAAGATATTTAGAACATGTTCTTCTGATATTGTTCTTTAAGAATTTTCTGGATTTTCATACACAACTTGTAGCAGGTGTAAAAGAGAATGCAGAAAGAAACAATTCATTTTTAATATCAACTAAAAGGTTTTAAAGGTGTTTGTGTTTACCTGTTGAATAGGTGTTTGGGCCTGAAACAGTATCTTTCGACCTAACAACTCAGCAAAAATACATCCGACAGACCACATATCAACTGCTGAGAAGTAATGTTTGGCCCCCATAAGGAGTTCAGGAGAACGGTAATATTGTGTTACCACTTCTTGAGTCATATGTCTGCTTTCATCAGGTTCCTCCACTCGAGCCAAGCCAAAGTCACAGATCTGTAGAAAATCAAAGCAAATGCACAAAAACCAATATTTTTTTCATGAACATATACAGATACTCATAATTTATGAAGTAATAAAATGTCTGAAACAAAAGCGTTATAAGTTATGATTCTGGAAAAGAAATAGATTATTTGTTTAACCAATTTTTTTGATTGTTCAGCATTTGAGTGAGTAAATTTAATACTTCTACAACTTCTCACTCCTTACTCTTATAACTAAGTCATCAATTGATAAAACTTGCATGTAAAAATATTTTATATTTTCTCTGGCAAACAAGATAAGATATCTTGCTCATAAAATAATTTTATTTAGTCTCTGATAAACAAGGTAAAATATCTTACTTGTAAGACAATTTTACTGACTTAACTGATGTAAGGCAACTTGCTTGTAAAATTTTTTTCATTTTCAGTGTACTATCCTGAGGCAAGGCTAACATGGTTGTAAGAAGATTTACTGTATGGTAATGTAAGGTAAAATAATTTGCTCATTTATTTGCACTCTGGTAATGCATGCAAGGTTACTGCATAGTCACCAAAATCTTCAGGGCACAGACCCCTAACCTTTAAAGTCTTTACTTGTTGGGGATGGGAAACATAATTTTACTCTGTATTATATAAAACTAACTTTATCTTAACTTAACATTTGAAATATGTATTATATGAAGCATGCACATTATTCAATGAAACCGTTTTTATAGATCTTTGGTTTATCAAACTACACAGAATAGTATTACCAACAAAGATGATATCATCATACTGTTTGGGTGTGTGTTGGACTCATTTTACTTTTGAAATACATCAAATTAATATAAAATAAAAAATCCACTTCCTATTAGGGTGGTGAGGGGTTAAGAAAATAAAACTTGAGGATTGTTCTTTTTATCAAGGAACAATAATGTATTAACAAACGTGGCAGTGAACTATACATATCACTAACTTCTCTCAAAAAAAAACAGCTACTGGTGACCAATAATTAAAATCATCCAGAATACCTTAGCTACAGAATATCAATGAGAAAAATACCTTAAGAACACAGTTACTGTTGACCAGAAGGTTCCCAGGTTTTATGTCTCGGTGTAAGATATGAGCAGAGTGAAGATATTTGAGGCCTGCAAAAAAAATTAGATTAAAATCCCTTCCATAACAACAGAGCTTTTGCTAGATTAAGCAAGATTTCCCAAACTAATATCATACACTGGTCATAACTAGTAAAAACTAGTTTTCATTGTTTTGTTTTACATAGAAAAATCTTTTATTTATAAATTTACAGTTAAAAGTATTTGTCAATTTGACTGCATATACATTTATACAGGATTAATCATTTGTATTAACGTACTTAGGTGTGGTGATTAACATCAAACTTAAGTGATCGAATTTAGGGCTTGATTGTAAATAAAATTAATACTATTTGGCTAATAAGGTATTTTATGATTGTGTGATTCTACCTGAAACTTTTACACTAAGCTTGAAAGCAAATGCTAATAAAGAAGAAGGGTTCTCAACTGATGAAAACATTCAATTTATCATGAACTACAGTAGGGGTTCATAATAGGGATTGCCCATTTGTTCTTATCTAATATTGTTCCATCAGCCTACAGCAAAAATGGCTGAGTATTGTATTAAAACATGAGCAGTATTACTAAACACATCACTCTGCATTGTTTGGGTAGTTTTAAGTTTTTTAAGTTTATATGACTACATACCAAATAACAGCAGCTGTATAACTTTTGACACTCAATCGTCTTAATGTAGTCTGTGGTTTATATGGAGCCTCATAATCCACTACATGCATATGTATATAGCTGTGTGCAGGCCAAGGATGTAATTTAATGTTTATATAGCAGGCATGACACATGTACTACAGAGGTTATTAATTTATTGTTGCAACAGTATTGATGTCTCATATCATTTGTTTATGTACAGGGTTCCTGCCCCTTTTAGACACAATGCTGCTAACAGGATCATAGCTTCTTTACCATTGCATGATCAATTTTGGCCGTGTTACACATATGTCTAGGCTGTCTCCCACAACAGAAATCTTTAAGCTGTAGTTTAAAAGATAGCATCAAGATCATATTCAAGCATCGGATACCATGATGATGGCTGACGATAACTGTAGAATTATAGCCAACACTGTGTGACTGTGAATTTTATAGATACTGGAGATAGGGTAACTATCCTTGAAGCTGACTATAAGGAGTGGCAAGAGTTGCGCAAGCAGGAGATGGCAAAAATGATGGCAATTTTAGGCAAAAGTGAGGCAGAAATTTTGTAGCTATATATTTTATTTAGAAGATATTTAGCTTCATATAAAGTATGCTGCAGCAACAGCCCCCCAGAGTTTAGGGTCATCACAGTGGAAGCGGGTCATAGAATTGTTACAATTCAAACTCCATCAGGAAAGGAGGAGAGAAAGGTATATTAATATAATCAATTCATAATTGTAAATTAACATGTTTTCGACCTTGTAGAATGTGCAGAATGTAACTCTAAGAGGAAATCTGGCCAGCTGCAGCAAAATCGTGACCGGCCTCACTGTGACCAGTGGAGTGGAGGAATAGTTAGAAGAGGAAGGGGGAAATAAAACAACTATAATAAATGTTAAAAATGCTTATTGGTATATATATATATATATATAGATGCTATTATATTATGACACTATTTTCTTATTATTTGCTATTAGTAATACATATGCGAGGCTATCTATACTAACTTAGTAAATTCATGCGGCTATTTAT
>NW_013666371.1:57024-58347 GCF_000517525.1 Limulus polyphemus | reverse complement strand
GAAACAATCCAGAAGCCTGATGCTTGTGAGCATGGAGACCTGACTGTACCGTACTACTACGCCTTAGGCGTACCAGCAGATACAACTTGTAAAATTCATGCGGCTATTTATATATACAGATTTACAACTTAAAAATACTATAATGCCTGCATCTACATATATATTTATATATATAAATACTAGCCAACATGCATGTATAAAACTCATGTGGTTACAAAAACCAGTCCATGCATTATTCCAATATAGTTCAGTAGTCCCTGTAACCCAGTGTTTACAGACTCCCCATATAACTACAGGATGCATGTATAAATATATTAGCTATATATATTTTTTACAAGTGTATACATAACATGTAGTATGTTGATCACCATGCATCATAGTGATCATACATGTAGTACCATTATCAATGATAATATTGTGGTAATAATATTGGAGCAATAGCCATCCAATCTACATGAAGCCAAAGGTTGTTATTGTTTCCCGAGAGAGCATCATACACCGACTACACATTTCATTGTATCAAACTGTTTCAAATAGGACAGTATTGCTATTATATAGATTTATGTCTATGATGGACATTAAAAACTAAAGAAACAAGGTTATTGAAAATTGTTAAATTAAAAAGAGGAATAGGGATCTTCAAAAAATTTCAGAAACAAGATAGATAGCTTAAAGTGAAAATGCAATTGCAAAAAAAAGCAAACAAACAAGCTTAAGGTTTGAGACTTAATGTTGGCATTATTTCCTCAAGCTACAAATACCTATTTTGACTCCATGTCTGAAAGCTGCAATATTTAGGAGAGTCAAAAGAGGGATTTGTAACTTGAAGAAATAATGTCAACAGTCTACAGGGCTAGGTTTAGGATGAGATTCCGTGCTAAAGGGGAAAGCCTGCAAGAGCTGGCACAAAATTTGGAAGTATGGCACACAAGGCCTACCCAACTGCACCACCCAATGTCCTCAAACTGTTGCTGAGGGATCAGTTTGTAGACACCTTGGACAATCCACAACTGAAGATACAAGTGAAGCAAGCACACCCCTCTACCATGCAGGATGCAATGGCCAGAGCTCTTGAATTCGAATCCTATGTTAAGTCCAGCACAGAGGTACCAATGTTGGTACAGTCATCAGGATTCAAGGCCAGAAAAGGTCAGCTTTCAGAGAGGTTTGAGGGACTTTGCTGGCACTGTAATAAACCTGGGCACAAGAGAGCTCAATGCCGGCAACTTCAACACAGGGAAGATGCTGCCCTGAAAGGTTGTTGGAACTGTGGAGAGCAAGGACATATGAGGAACCAGTGTAAGAAGAATACCACCAATAAGT
>NW_013666371.1:53563-56038 GCF_000517525.1 Limulus polyphemus | reverse complement strand
AAAGTGACTGTAGAAATTAAGTGTATTACAAAGTTTGTAATGAGAAAGAATAAACTAGTTTTATTTAAGAAAGGATTTGTATCGCTGAAGTTTCTCAGAAAGAAATTTAACGGGAAATTATCAAACAAGCAGATACGTAACAATATAATAGCAGAAGAGAGTAAAGTTATAACATGGAAAAGTTTGCAGTGAAATTAACTACCATAGAAGTGATAGTAAGAGAATCACACACAGAATACTAGTGCGATAGTAATATAGAAGATAGTTTAGTTTGTCAACTGAAATACTAAAGTAATTGAATAGGCCTAAGTGGACTTTTGACAAGAAGAAGAGAACTATATATATAGTGTCTATGATATGCCCATAATCTCTATAGTGTGAAGAATTTGTTGTAAATACGGTTAACTTGTTCTGAATATATATATTATTTTGAAAACAAGTGGAGTTCGTGCTGTTTATTTATCATTGAAATTATCGCTAACAAATCACAGACGCCTATTGTAGAAGAATCCTAAGCCCAACAACATAGTAATATTTATGCTATTAAGAAATATAAGTAAAATACATTTATTTTGACAATTGGCAGAAAAATTTATATTTTAAGTTCTGACAATTGGTGAGACACTGCCAGAATTATACAGTGGTAAACAGCGATAGAAAAAAACATGAAAGATAGCGAAAATAAGTAGGCCTATAAATGGATTTGTTTGTTTGTTTGTTTTTGAATTTCGTGCAAACCTACACGAGGGCTATCTGCGCTACCCATCCCTAATTTAGCAGTGTAAGACTATAGGGAAGGCAGCTATTCATCACCACCCACTGCCAACTCTTGGGCTACTCTTTTACCAACGAATAGTGTGATTGACCGTCACATTATAATGCCCACACGGCTGAAAGGGCGAGCATGTTTGGTGTGACGGGGATCCGAACCCCCTATAAATGGAATAAAAGCACAATTTGAAAAAATAGGAAAAAAGAGAGGGGTGAGACTAGAAATAGAGAGAATAAGAGCACAAATTGAGATAGCAAAACTCACCCAACTGAAGGAAGAAGAACCCAAGAATGACAATGTAGTCAGGGCTAGACAACCTAACTGCCCAAACTTGATTATATGGATGCTTTCCTGGAGATATATGAAAGATTCGCCCAAACTCAGAACTGGGACAAAGGTGACTGGGCAGTCTGTCTCAGCCCACTTCTCACAGGAAAGGGCCTACAAGTTTATGCTGGTATGACGTCAGAATGATGCCATGGATTATGACAAATTAAGAGTGACTTTAATGAAATGATATGGACTTCCTGAAGTAGGCTTTTATCAGAAGAGGAGTCAAACCTGAAAATGGAGAAACTGTATTTTATTGTGTGGCATGACTGACATGGCCATGTGTGAAAATATTTTTGAGGGACTGGCAGACCTATTAGTACATGAACAGTTCATGACCACATGTTCAACTAACATGTCACTGTTCCTAAAGGAGAGAGCACCAAAAGACATAGACGAAATGATCAAGCTGGCAGAACAACATATGGAAGCCAATGGAAGTAATATAACTAGCAAATCCAAGAATGTCCAGTTAAATATGAAACCAGTAATGGCTGACCAGAAATGTGACAGGAGGTTAATAGACAGAAGGGAGAAGATATGCTATGTTTGTTATAAAATGGAACATGTTGCAAAGGAGTGCAAGTCCATTACCAGCAAACAGCAGCAGAAACATCAACATAAAGCAGCTTTTAGTTATATTTCTTAATAGTATAAATATACACTATGTTGTTTTTTGGCTTAGGATTCTTCTACAGTAGGTATCTGTGACTTGTTAGCAATAAATTCAATGATGAATATATGGCATGCACTTCACTTGTTTTCAAAATAATATATATATTCAGAACAAGTTAACGTATGTACAATAATTTCTTCAACACTATAGATATTATGCATATATCATAAATACTGTATATTTAGTTCTCTCCTTCTTGTCAAATATCCACTTAGGCCTATTCAATTACTTTAGAATTTCAGTTGACAAGCTGAACTATCTTCCCTATTTCTATCACAATAGTATTCTCGGTGATGCACTTACAAATGTGGCGAGAGTTACCATAATCGTTTGGTCTTCTTTCTTTTGAGGATCCTCTACTCCTTTTGTCAAAGTGCACTCAGGCTGATTCAATTGCTTTATATCCATGCTTTGGCAGAATAAAATTATTTTTCTTATCTTCATTTCTACTGTTAGTTTCACTCTAACATAATAAACGTTAGGCCTATCACTTCTACGGTAGTTAACTTTACACCAACTTTATTCTCTTTTGCTATTATCTGTCTGCTGCTTCCCACTTGTCTCACGCTATTTATATCTTTATTACCTATTCGTCTGTCCACCTTCTAGCTATATTCTCGATGTCAGTGTATTTCACATGACATTCAATACTCTCAACATCAATGAATTATTAACAAAACTTCCTACAATCATCTGC
>NW_013666371.1:49133-53471 GCF_000517525.1 Limulus polyphemus | reverse complement strand
ATAACAAAAACTAAACAATAATAAAACATTCACTCACAAAACTAAATTAATCAATACTATCTGAATGAAATAGTCATTTATATCTTGAAAATATTCGTACACTCAGATCATAATTGAGATATCTCTTCTTTTACAGCTTTGGCAAAAAAATGCAGCATAGTTCAATTTGGGGCACAAGAACCATCCATAAAGACACCTGCAACAAGTCATACCACAGCCATTGTAAGCAGAATGTGGCATCTTGTAACAGATGAGAATCCACAACATAAAAGCCATCCACATGCTCCAGGCAATAGTATGCTACTTAAAAAAGATCTCCATCTGGAAAAGCTACACAAGTTGCTTCCATGACATATCTGTTCAACCATCATATACCTCGAGCAGTTGGTGGATAAAATATGCATTCATAATATTCATTACAAAGACATAGTGTTCAAGTTGATGGACTCAATACCTATAGATTTTTGTGCAATCTGACTGTTGCAATGAGTGTTGGAAACCATCATCCTCATACATCAGACATCTTATGGAGAGCAGGGAGGAGGGGTTTGTTGTGAACATAATAGCCTTATGATCTTATGGTGGAGACTTCTGCAATGGAAACTATGCTCAATGTTTAATAAAAATATAAACTTATGTATATAATCACATATATATATTCATTTAGGGTATAATTTTAATGACATTCTCAATATTCTAAATTTCGAAAAGGTACTTGGAATACTTAATAATGTGTGTAATATGTAATTCTGTTTTGATTGTTAATGAAATTTTTATGTTACTAAACCTGTGTATTATATAATAGTTCTAACCTTATCGGCAAACCAAGCCTATTTATGTTCTTTTGGTGACACACACCTCATAAATAAAACCCATGTATTTTATTACTAACACACCTACAGGTAAAACATTTCAACATTGTTGTTTTCATAACTTTCATAAACGAGATCTATGTAATTTATTACTAATACACCTACAAGTAAAATCTTTGTACATTATCGTTGTCATACCTCTCATAAATGAAGCTTATCTATTTTATTACTGACACACCTACAAGTAAAATATTTGTACATTATCATTGTCATACCTCTTGCAGGTAAAATTCCATATGTTTGGAATACTCGTACATATTCTCCTACGATATATAGTACTTGTAGTATAGTACAATTTCTGTCACAAGTTGAACTTACTGTTGCTACACATCATATAAATGAAACATTTGAGCATTATGGCTCATTTTCATATCTGTCACATTTTTCATATTACTGTTGCAACACTTCTTACAAGATAAAGGAGGTAAAGTAACTTGCTTGTAAGTCCATTGTATTTCCTCTCTGGTAACCAGGGTAAGGTTACTTCTAAAGAGAGTTACTGTATTAGTAAAGCAAGGTAAGGTAGCTTGCTTGTTAGGTTTTATTTGCCCTCTGGTAATGTGGAAAATATTCACTGTATAGATTCTGAGACTAAGATTTGCATTCAGTTGCTGTTATCTTTTTATATACTTTTCAGTTAACCTTAAATGGTCATATACTTCTGTTACTTAATGTCCCAGTTTTTCTCTTAACTTTGTGATACGTTTAAGTTTTTATATGTTACCCTGTCTTCTGGTTAGCTCTAACATCTATTTAAAATTTTACCCATATACATTATTAAACTTTTCACTATTTCTCTTAATTATGTGAGATGTTTAAGCTTTTACATGTTACTAATATTTTCTATCTTTTGTTACCTTTAAGATTTATTTAAACGTTTACAAGCTTCCATACCATTTTTCTCAATTCTTCTTTATACCTTGTGGTTTATTTTAGCTATTAAGTGATACTGAATAACTTTTTTTGTTATTAGTTCTAAGATCTCTTTAAACTGTTACAGAGGGCTAATTATACTTTATAAGAAATGTTTTTCATATACCAGTTCAGTGTTATGTTGCTGAAAGTCAGAGCTAAGGCACCATGTTTAGCAGCTATTTATTTGGTTCATAGCAAATTCTCCATCATTTAAAAGTTTAACAACTGCTACCACAGGTATCTTATGGTTGGAGGGACATATCACTGTACTTTCCAAGGAAAAATATTTGTAAAACAAGATATAAAAATGGTAAGAGGCAAAAGCGACTACACATCAAAAAAGGAAGTATTCAGTGTTCTTCATGAAAGCGAAAATATCACACAGCAGAACATTTTCAACAATGGGCTTCACAACTAAAGCCAATCTGAAGCAACACTCACATTCACAGTTAAAGATATGAAGGAGAACCCTCTACCTCAAATGGCAATTATAATAAAACTAGGCACATCTCCTGGTACCAATAACAAGCTGATAAACAATTCCCACTCAAATAATCATTCTTTGCTGAAGCTTAATGCAATAGAAACTTTGGTCGAAAGTGTGTAATCACAGTCATCACATTGAGCACAATCAATCAAGGAGTAGTTTTAAGGTCACCATTAGACCTGAGACATAATTTTTATATGAGTTTAATTCTCAATTTCTCTTACCTTTATAAATTGTTAAAGCTTTTTGTGCTGTTCTTTTTGTTGTTTGGTGAACTCATAAATCTTGATCAATTTAAACAAGAAGTATGGTACTAGGCTACCCTGTTTTTAGTTAAAACTCTTACCTCTGAGTATTTGGTAGAGAAAAACTTTGACATGGTCTGAAGTAAGAGGTTGTGGAGACACAATAATTCTGTGGAGGTCACTCTGCATCAGTTCCGTAATTACATAACTGAAAATACTAAGTCAAGGTCTACAATATCACAAAAAACAAATATTAAACTTGAAACAATGAAAAATAAATAACATTGCATATATTTTATTAGCATGTTGTAAGTAAAGCATCATGAAAAAAAAACAACCAAAAAACTATTTATATACTTCAATCTAAATAAAACTCAAAAAATTAACTGACAAAGTCCAGAAAAATCCATGTTATACTAATACTTTATAAAATAATACATCCTGATAAATATGAAACTTGAAAGGAAGCACCATACTTAGGTATTTTGCAAACAAATAAGCTAACCAAATAACATGCGATGTTGTCCTTTCTTTCTTAAATATAATTGTCCTATAGGTATTTTTGAACAAACCTTTGTTTTACCTTTATTATTTCTAACCAAGTACTTTCATTTGCATAAAAACCAATAAAAGAATATCAGTGCTTAATAGTGCATTAAATGCATAAATATATGTATAAAAGATAATACCACAGATAATATAATATTAATTTCAGTTTATCACTGTATAGTTAAACTTTTACAACAAAAAAGTAATCCCCAGATATTATTCCAATGTGAGAAATTCTTCATTTCTTTCTAATAGGGTTCTTAAAAATTGAAATAGAAAGAAAAAAAAGAAGGTTACAATCAATAATTTTAAGCAATTAGAAAAGTGTTTATTTTCCTTAACTTGCTGCAAGTTTATTTTCAAAAAGATGTTCAGGTGTGCTTGATTAACTTTACACGAGTTTTCACTGACTTCATTAATTAAGTCCTTCAACTCATTACCCCCTGACTCCAAAAGAGGAGTTAAAGATGTTATGTTTTCATTTTTGGTGGTATTTGTCTAGATACCCTGTGTCATGACTTTTCATGGCTACATTGGACATAGGATAATTTTATGCATATATCATACTACATATATACTAGTTGACATACTCATTCAGCACACAGAGGCCCCCATGGGATGACATAAGGTGGTCATATCCAAATTTCAACTCCTATATTAATCTCCAGCCAAGGGGGCCTTAAATGTTTCTGCTAAGTTTGGTGTCAACCATCAAGTGATTTCCTAGTTATAAACAGATGTAATGCACACTGCACAAGGAAGACACAAAAGCCTCAGAGGCAACCTAAGTGTTAAAATCTGAATGCTAACCCTTATGTCCAATAGTTCACTAGTTATAAGCTTACACACACACTTTTGTAACATACTAATTTATATATATATATATATATATATGAGAGAACCAGTCACATTCTTTGAAAAAGTACTATGAAACCATTGACATTTTGTCGCAAGACCAAAAAGTCCCAAAGTTCTCGCTATCATGAAATACAGTTAAACTAGTTTCAGTTGTTATTCCGGATTTAAAGGCTTTATCGTTCAAATATAATTAAGTTATCATTTATATAAAAAACAATTAATGGAAAATGTATTTCTCACTTGCACAAGATGACTGCATCAATTCTGAGCTGATTAAGAAAAAAATTGGGAAGTTTAAAGACCGATAAGACTCTTGGGCCAGATAATATTTCCTCAAGGGTTTTGAAGGAGGTTAAAGATTGGATATGTGAGCCACTTGCTACCATTTTTTGTCAGTCCTTAAATAGTGGGC
>NW_013666371.1:28288-48513 GCF_000517525.1 Limulus polyphemus | reverse complement strand
GATCCAAGTAAAAGTTATTTTTTCTTCTTCCTGATTTGTAAAAAATCCTTACGTGATAGAAAAAAAATTAATATTCTTTTCAAAATCTGCATAGCTGAATTATGGAAAACCGTTTATTAAAACCAAAACAACTTTTATGAAGTTTAAGTTTGCAGGCCTGTGTAGTTGATCAGTCTCTAAAGCCATCCAAGCAGTGTGTTGTTGCTAGTGGTTGGGCAAATAGGATTTTAGGTTGTATCTACAGAAATATTGAATAGAAGTCTAAAGAGGTTATAATTTGTTGTGTTAAGTCTTAGGCTCCTTACCTTAGGAAAGACATTGTATTGTTGAAAAGGGTTCAGAGAAGGGTTACTAGGGTGGTGCCTGGGATGGAGGGGTTGTCAAAGGAAGAGAGGTTGAAATCTCTCAAATTGTTTTCTCTCAAAAAAAGATGAGTTAGAGGGGATCTGATTGAGGTGTTTAAGATTGTAAAGGGAATTGATAGTGTTGATGCATCATCTTTTTTCATATTTAACAGTGACAATAGTAGAACTAGGGGACACAAATATAAATTTTGGCAGGGTAGGAGTCATCTTTAGCTTTTTTATTTTTCAGTTTTATTTTTCTAACATGGTGGTTGGCCTTTGGAATGGTGTAGAGGCAGTAAATTTAAGTGAGTTTAAGAGAAAGCTTGATAAGGGCTGGCTTTAATATTTTTTTATTTATTTATTAATATTTTTAGTTTAGAGGATGGACCAATAGGTCCCATGTTGTCCCAAAACATTATGTTATATTAGATGACATGTTATTACTACTACGAGACTCAGAATAACAAGACCAAAAGCTTGGATTAGAAGAAAAACTACATCTTACATGTTAAGAAAAATTAATATAATAATAACACAGAAACTTGTGTTTATCAACTAGATTAGAAATATATGACCAGTTCATATTCTAATATAACGTACTGTCTGAAAGTACATGTGATGTGTGTGAATACCCATACGTGTATATGCATGTAAGTATTGTAACACATGTTACCATCGGACCTGAATGTAGAGGCTACAATCCTTGACCTCGTTAAATAAATTATAAGGTCTTCCCACATCAAAAGCGATGTAGTAATCGTCCTTTTTACACGTGATCTTTAAAATATAGCACACGCCATATTCCATCTGATCCTCCTATACTGAAAAATGTTCATGCTTATTAAATACATACATTTTTGCTACAGAAGGGCCAACCAAGTCAAAACGGTACCAACAGGGGTTTGGAAGTCCACCCACTAACGACACCACAAATATGAACACAGTTAACATTTTCAACAGTAGTTTCTTAAGTTCGTCTACAAAGTAGAAAAATGCCTGACGTTAAGCTGAACACTCGTTTCTGAGTTCGTCTACAGAAAATACAAACATAAAATTTTGTCTAACTGTTAAACAATGGGTTGAAAGTCTACAGCAAAAATTTTTGTGGCATTAATAATGGTTCGAGCATTAAACCCAGCATAGAAACTTGGTTACAATACCGATAAAGGAGTCCAAAAACTGGGTTATTTTCCATAAGCTTACAGTAACCATGAAAGCAAAAGTGGGCTACACAATTGTATATAAAAACAAGTTTGCAATTCGTACCATGTAACTATGAACTCTCAATACACACGTAAATAAGCAATTCTGTGCAGACAATGATGACGTGAAAAACACCAATATAAAATATAGGTTGCATACATACAGATTTACATTAATACATACAACATTACAAGCTGATGTATATGTAAACAGAACTCGCGAAACAAGAGGCTGTCAGCGAAATACGGCAACACATTTAAAACAGCTGCTAGTTATTGTCGACCTAAGCAGAAATCTGCCCTAACAGGAAGAATGTTTTTGGTAAAATATCTATGGTAAAGTGTGTGCGTCATGTCGAATCTAGAAACAGACGCTCCAGTCAGTACACGCTTATAAATCTTTACGGAAAAGACGTACAACGTTTTTATGTTAAATTAAGAACTAAACTGGTCTTGAAACATGTCATAAAGAACTAGTATGGCTCAACGAGACAGTATTAAAAGAGCCAGTTATCTGAGAGAGAAAAAAATGCTTCGAGAAAATCTTTAAATGTAATAAAGAGGATTGTTTGTTTGTTTATTTTGTAATTAAGCACAAAGCTACACAATGGGCTATCTGTGCTCTGCCCACCACGGGTATCGAAACCCGGATTCTAGCGTTGTAAGTCTACACACATACCGCTGTGCTACTGGGGGGCAAATAATAAAGAGGAATCCCAAGTAAACTAGGTGTTTGTTTAATCCTGAACATCAAAGATCCAAGTACCTAAATTATGAAAATAATTACCAGGCTCGAATTGAAGTCCTGCATACATAACAGTGAAATAGAATAATATGCATTACAGTAATTAGTCGATTAATCATAAATCGTCAAGATATCTAAAATATAACAAAGTTGCAGAAAATGACCTGGATGATACGTTAATCCCCTTTTTCATTTAATGCGATTTTAAACTGACAAATTGTTAAGGTATGTTTTAAAACTAAATAATGTTGAGTTTTAAATACAAGAGAGCCATACAGCAGTTTAATTTCGCAGTGAACTACAACATACATAATTTATATAGCAAACAGATGTGTAAATGAATTTTTATTTTCTACCAAAAGCGTAAATAGAACAGTTGATTCATAAAAACCAGTGGAAATTTATAAACCCTTAAGTTGTTTTGTTGATAGAAACTGTTAAAACCTGAACCCTATGTTCGTACCCCAAACTCACAAACAGATGGGAGCACTGAGGCCTTTACTGTTCCCGGTAGCTTCCTAAGCTGCCGATAGAGTACACACCTAGTTTCTCCCATTTCTACTCCGGTTGAGATGAGAGCAACACGTGGTTTCTTGTTGCTTGGGGAGCAAAATACCCCACGGTACTAAACTAAGGTATGTTTTACCGGATTAACTATCTCTCTATTATTTGTCAATTATGATACAATAAGAATTTTTAGAGCACATACATGCCAAATATGAAACAATATTTGCTCCAGCAAAGATGTTTGGAGAGTACTAGGTTTTTATGAGGGCAAATTATTAATTGTTATTAAATTGCAGATGAATGGCGACAGTGAAGGCAAGAGAATTAGGCAGATGTTGGCTGACTGTCCCAGTAGTAGTAAACCTGAGGACAATAGTGAGAGTGATCAGCTTGAAGACAGTCAGAACACAGTGCTCAGATCACAGTCAAGTTTATTGCTTTCAGTATCAAACGATTGTATCAAATACAGAATATTCTGAATAAGCACTTAGGATAGATTAAATTTAAGGCATTTGCATTCATGTTAACCAACAAATGATGTTTTTAATTCAAAATAATTCACAGGCAGTTGTTTAGATAATGAATAATAATTTTACGTTTTTAATCTTTTTTTTTGTAAGTAAAGCGATATCAGGCATTAATATCTGATATTTTTTTATTATTCCTTTATTAACACTACCAAAACATAACAAAATGAACAATATTCTATGGAATCGTTCATAAGTTATTTACTTTAAATGCACACAGATATATTGGCAATCTAATTACAATTTAATGTATTTTTGGTGTGGGGTGAAACGCAACCCCATTATACGATACAGCAAGGGTACTAACAGGTTTAATAATAATTTGAAAAAATATATAAAAGATAAGAATGCTAAAATAAGTTTGAAAATATATGTTACCTGTGTATTTATGACTAAGAGTCTGGTCGTTGCCACCGAAAATAAAATTACAAGAATATGGACGCTTGAATTAAACTTACTTGATTAATTTGTTTCGATTTTCACGTGTTGGTTTATCCTCTTATTGTAACCATTGTATCTGCTTTATCCATCTCTAATTTTAAGATTATGGATTATAGGGTAGTGTAGGCAGCTAGTCAACACCACCAACTTTTTGCATAGTGTTGTCAGATTGAATAGTGGGATTTGATCTTCACTCTTATAACGCACTTACGGCCGCATTCTCTTTCATATCTGTGGACAGGGCGAGAACTACGGAACCTCAGATCCACCGTCTGGCACGATAATCATTGGGCCGCTGTCAGCCAGTTTGTCAGAAAAGTTTGGGTTCGTAATGTCACATTCATCATAATTATAAACAATGCTTTATTGTGCTGTTGCTTCTAATATTGTGTATTGGTTCAGTAATAAAATCTTCTTGATACCTATACTGCCTAAAGGACAGTTTTTCTTCTTCTCTGGTAGTACAGTAAATTTGCCTACCCATCAGGAAGTGTTGATAGGCAGTGCCACTCTTTAACATTAGAAAAATAGTGCTGATGTACTGGCTTCCAATAGTCGGCATTAACACTATTACTGACACCCATACAAAATGGCAGCCTTTGCGGCTCTAAATGTAAAAATGCCTATGTTAGAAAGCAAATACTATCTTCTTTTTTTTTTTTCGATTTCCAAAATATTAAAAAATGTAAACAGATCTGTTCAGTTCTATATAATTATATACTGTGTTATACCTCTTAATATTTTGCATATAAACTAAGCCTGACCTATACCAAACTTAATTGTAATATCAGAAAGTTTTGTGAAAGCCTAATACTGTTTCAGAATTAAAAATTGGCTCAAAGTTTTCAAAATATTCGAAGTAAAACAGCTGGAGAACTGTACAAAAACTGTAGAAAATGTATATTTTTACAAATTTGTCAAATATCCATAATCAATATTGTAATTAATAATTATGGAAGGAAAATATGGAAACTTTAAAAATGTCATTTGATTTTAAGCTGGTCCCTCATTTGAAGATTAAAAAAGAGCGTAAGCAAGTCTTATGTCTTTTTCTCCTTTGATATGACAATAAAATGATAAAGTATAATAAAAGCATTTCCTCTGATCGGAATACATTATTAACTATTTACATTCTAAAATTCTTCATGAAGCAGTTAGTCTAAACACTGACAACACTTATTGAAAAAGTAACCTTGTAATCAAACACACAATTTTCTTGTACATAGCTGACCACTTGGTGGCGCCACTAACTTAGCGGTACAAAGTTAATGCAATACAGTGGCACTTCTGCCTATTCTCTACATAACCCCATTTGCCAACACCTGCACTCTTAAGTCTATTGAGAACACGTGAATGTTTCTTTCCTGAATAGTTACCTTTATAAGACTTTATGTCTGGTACAATCCTAGAACCTGAACTCTATTACTGTTCGGATCATTGTTTTACATCTCCCGGTTTTTATCTTTAAGTGCTTGCAACTGAAAAGTTCTGGCAAATTGTGTGTTCGCGAGAGACAGTTCATGAAAACACATGTATAAAGATCAATGTCAAGCAACAATTCCGAACACGTGACTGAAAGACAAAACAGCACCAACACAAAAATCCCAACATATGTTGTTGTTTTCACACACACACACACACACACAAAAACAGACGAAAGTGTCGAACTATAATATCCATTATACATGCACACACTGTCTTGTATTATATCACATGGTTACATTCCTAGGTACTACATAGAATATTCCATTGTTAATACACGGTGTTCTGGTATTACCTTTTGCATTTCTTCCCGAGTAATACAACTAATGTTTAAAGTATTGATATATATATATACAAAACGCGTTAGTGAGAAGTAAGTATAACTAGAGAATATAATATTAGTGTTTAAAAGAATAAATAACGAATGCAGTGTTAAAAATAATAATCGGCTTCGTATTGACCGTCTTATGACAAGTATAATTAATTATAACTATGATTCGCCAGCTTGGTACAAGTTTAACAACAGCTTGGCGACAACATCAGCTAAATAAGATATTTGTTGTTACCAAAACACACTGGCTTTTCTATGTATTAGAAGTTGTTAATCTAATTGATTTATACCAATAATTATTCTATGAATACGCCACGAATTCATTTCATGAATGATCTTAATTTTGATTGGCTCACAAAGGAATTTACCGACGTTTGACTGCCTCCACTGCACTTTTCTGCCTCTTTGTTGGTAAAACTTGATTTTGCAAAATTTATTTCAATTACCCATGAAATATGAGGTTAGGGTATATTAAGGGGTGGGGATGATAGTACTTTCGGGGCTATATGCTAGTAACAATAATAAATAACGGGATTCAAGTATAAATATATTAAGAATACTGAACAATAACAAAAACTTTTTAGTTGGAGGGGAGCTTCACACTGCACGTCAAATGTTTGTTTGTTTGTTTGTGATTGACCACAAAGCTACACAATAGACTATCAATGCTTTCCTCACCACAAGTATTGAAATCCTGTTTTTAGCGTTAAAAGGTTTCACACTTACTGTTGAGACATTGTTGGCTCACACTTCAAGTGTTATGGAACGACTAACAATACTCGTTAGACTAACAAGGAAGAATAACTATATAAGAATACTTCAACTACAACACAAACAAATTTTCTTTGGAACCGAGTAGTCACACTACCCTTCAAGGGTTAGTAAAAAACAAGTACAACTATCTTAAGCAAACTTCATCTTCAACATAGAAAAATGTCAATTAATTATATTTGTCACAAGATATAGTATTAGGCAGATTATCTTGTTTAACACTACATTCTTTATTTAGTATCAGCCGGCCTGATGAGCTCTGGGTTGAGTGAAACGCGTCTTCGGCAATGGATATAGAGAACATAGTGTGGTTGAAATATTATTGTTATGCACCCTTCTAATTCTTGAAAATTCATAAGGAACTACATAAAGAATGTGGTGTTAAAAATATAATCGGCTTGATATTGACTGTCTTAACACAAGTATAATTAATTATAATAGTGATTCGCCAGCTTTAAAAAAGCACTCAGATCATAACAACAGACACATTTTAGTTGGAATCGAGCGTCACACTGATTTTAAAGTATTATGGAACGAATTATGTATAACTATAGAATATAATATTTTAAAAGAATAAGCAAAGATTTGGCAGACAAACAAAATGTCTTTTTTTATACACTTCTTACTGGAAATTCGCAATGGACTAATTAAGAGGGATGCAATCTCTAGATTAGGCTTCATCAGACGCAGGGCTTACACTTCATATTAATTCATATTTCAAAAGTGACGGATGCAAATAGTGCGAGGCTTTGTGTGTTGCATGCCAAGCCGACCTGATGAGTTCTGGTATTGTGAGAAAGGCCTCATCGGCAACAAAGTGCGGCACATTCTGTATGCAGTTGGAAAAATTACATAGGTCAAGTAAGTAAAGATTTACTAAACAGTATTATCAATCTTATTGCCATGTAACCGCTAAGCTATAAATCCCCTTTTGCCAGCACAGGCGTTTCATATCATATGAATCAGTTAATTATGTTATTTGTTTTGACAAAACTCGTTATCACGCTATTAATACAAACAAACCTGCCAGTGGCACAGCGATATGTCTGTGGAGTTACAACGCTAGAAACCGTGTTTCGATACCCGTGGTGGGCAGAGCACAGATAGTCCAATGTGTAGCTTTTTTCTTAACTTCAAACAAACAACCAACAAAACAAAATACAAACAACCTTGGTGGGAGCTCGCGCTACACGTAAAATGATTATTCGTCAAACAAAACCCATTACTATGCAGTTGGTACAACTTTAACAACAGTATCAGATGAATATGTTAATTTTTATGACCATGTTTCATATAACCTAAATAATATTTTTGGTACTGATGCACATAAAATACTTTGTAAATAGTAACAACTGGTCTGAAATACAGCTTAACTGACAGACAAAAAAGGAGAAAAGAGAAAAAAGTAATTTTCTAAAGCATTCCGTATTAATAGAATATACATATTTATTATATATTATGCACATACATATCTTTCAAGTATTATATTTTACTATATTAGTATATCGTATTTTGAAGTATGTTTTGTAATGGAGATGGCTCTCTTATCGAATTTTTTGAAAAGTCAAGAGCTCATTTTTCTAGAAAAAGAAAACACCCAAAATGTTAAACATAATTTAAACAAAGTGTTGGGATTGGCATTCTTTTTCGGGGGGAGGGTGACATTTTTGTAGGCATATCACTGACTATGGCCCTGCTCATCACATTGTGGCTAGAGGTAACTAAAAACGCTTCATATTTTTTACAAAGTGTGCTAACAAGTCGATAAGTCATGTTATTATATTAAGTGTTGAATAAACTGGTATCTTGTAAAGTTAAAAATACAAACTTTCTTAAAGTGTTCCTTTTTCAATATACTATTGATTAACAACATCAAATACAGACGTTTGTTATCACAACCATATATCTATAGGGCAACATAAGGCATATGGCTACATTTATAATCAAACACACACATGCTCCTTCTGGTATCTGATAAACAACCCAAAACCTCTATGTTTTAACAACAGATCGCTTTGAAGTGAAACAAAAAGGCCGTTTTCTCAGTTTATAAATATCGTTTTATACGCCTGTCTCTGAGTGTAGTTAAAATCATCGCTGCCGTTTATCTCATGTACAGACAGCGCGTAGTTTCAACAGTAATCGGAAAATTTAGTAATGAACGCTTAAGCTGCTGAGAAATGGTCTGTCTCTTAGCAACAGCTCACGTGTGTGTGTGTGTGTGATGACCTCGGAACCACAGTGATTTTCAAACTGCCACCTGGCGAGCGACCTAAAATCACGGAGAAAATACACAAAGAAAACTTTCGCTGTAACACCAGGCAATGTGTGAGTATATTAACCGAAGCTCAACCAGCAACCCTTAACTTCGAACGCACAAACAAGGAAAATATCAGTAAACCTTTATGTACTGTTACTCACTTTAAAGAAAATTATATATGTGTGTGTGTGTATACATATATAAACTAGTTGAGAATTCTATACGTATAAACCAAACAATAGTAAGTTAGGTTGGTCAATATGTACGCAAAAATGAAAGAACAAATTACTAAAAACTCTACACATACTGAAGCATATAATAAAGGATACACACATGTAGACTGGTAGCTACTAAAACTTGCTCCTATGTTTGAAACAAATCACTTTTACGATCGTTTGCCAGATTTAGCTTATAAATTAAAGACGTTGGATGAATTTCTCTAAAGTAAGACTTCTTGTTTAATTACATAGTAAAGTTTCTTTGTTTCAGAACCGTCTACACAAGGGCTGTCAGAGCATGGCCGTCCATAATATCGCAGTGATAGACTAGAGGGAAGGAAGCTAGTCAACATCACTTCCCGGCAGCTCTTCAATTTACTCTTCTTTGACCGAATTTCTTATAGTGCATCCAGCCCTGACTCGGGCTCACGTCCACACACGTTAACCACCACGCTGCGCCCCGCCCTGCATAGTAAGATCTGTAGCACATATGCACCCAAACAGCTAAAAAAGCTTGCATCTGAAGGTGCAAACAAAAAACAGTGGCCCAAGATTAAGTGTTTTGTACGATTTCAAAACTTTCACAGCTTATTTGCGCCAAGTGATCCACGATATTATCCCATTTCCGTTAAACTAAATTTCATGTTAATAGTTTTCTAACTTTTCCACGTCTACTGAGACTAGATTATGTTTAAATCAATCTTTCACAATACACATCTAGGGTCTTGATAGTCATTCTCAAACGTCAGATAAGACAGAAGGAAACAGGACGTATGAGGGGCCTGAAGGGAAAACGGGAGAAAAGTTCATGAAAGTAAAAAAAGAGAGAGAGATAGAGAGAGTAAAAATCAAGGCAATAATTTGTGACAGATCGTGGTGTGCCCCTTTTACATGGACAAACTAAACCAAAACAAAGAAAAAAACTCGTGAAGTATGACACCAAACGTGAAAAAATAACGAAAAAGTCAGCTGGTAAAAATGGGGAAAGCTCAGGAATATTAGAGTCGATAAATGGTAGACGGGAACAGTTGTCAAAAATATAGTCACGAAAGTGGTCATAAAACGACTGCAGGAAAGTTCCGCTAGAAACCTGGCTTCAAGGAAATCCTAAATAACCATGGTCCGGCAGTGACAAAGATTGAGTTTAGATGGGAAGGTAGATGTTTTGGAACTGCATTAACGTGCTTGAATTGACCAATAAGGAGTAGTAGTGAAACTCTTCCAAATCGTTTAATATATATTCATAGAGGGCTAATATAATGTATGTACAAAGTAGTTTTTCAAGGAGTCTCACAGTTATATATTTTCACGCCTCAACCCTATAGAGCCGTTCAGCCATTTTGACAGAAATGTTCACATAATTTTACTGAGTGTGATGTTAATCTGTACGATCTTGTGCACATTAGAGAGACTTCAATCATCTTTTGTACTTTAAAGAGCTCTTGTAACTATTTCCATCTCAAGATGAAATTTCATGTCCAAAACAATATGTCATAAATTCAAACTATGCTACATCTTCTTGTGCCTGGCAAGCTGAGCTGCACTTCTTTGTACCAGGCAAAGTAGGCTACACCCTCTACTCTTCTTTTCAGTCTGTATAATAGGCGTGTCTGTAGATAATAGGATATAAGTACAAGTTTAAATTTTAAGTCTTATCGTACATTTTTCGAAAATTTTCCCGCCATTCGACTTGTCTAATTCCATAGATAAAACGGTGCTCTCATCGTAGTATGCGATTCTTGTTTCTTTATCGCATCACGAAGTTTGCTTAATCATAATAGCTTTAGACCAGAGCTAGACGTCGATAATAACTTATCGACGTCTAGCTCTGGTCTAAAATTCTTTATCTTGTCATGTACTATAACAAGTTTTCAGACTTTCTAATATCATAATTATTCTTTTATCTCGTGTTTCTAAGAAACTAGGCATAAAAAATACACTCTGATACATGTAATCACCAAATTACTGGGTTTACAATTGTCTTAACTATATAAAGTACTTTTAATATTCAATCCCTTTTCTAATTAGCTGTCAAAACAGTCAAGGACAACTTTTCCGACGTGATTATTTTGTTTAAAAATCTACCTTTAGAATAAACATTGCTATAAAAACAAATACACATACAGTTAACAATGCACACAGCTCCATTATTCGTATCTAAACAATCTTAATGTGAGAGCTCCAGAGAATAAACTTGTAAGTTAAATGCTAAAACAATCAACCCATGTAAAACGTTAAAAGGATACATTTCTTGGAAGAAGTCGATATGAGGCGGCTGTAGGATGTCGAGCGCCGACATAACCTGAAAGAAAGTTGAATCAGAATGATTAGAATAAAAAAACTACTGGTAACAAACCAGATCTCATTACACAATTTGGTTCGTCTTCTTGATCATGACCATTCAAAAATATAAAGTCGAAAGGTTACAGTAACTTTACAGTTCAAGTAGTTTATGTGTAAAGAAACAACAAAAACGCGAGCAAGATAAAGACTTGCTTACTTACTGCGTCGAGAACAATGCATGTTTCAGTAGTCATATGTGCAGGATAGATATGACCTCTTTCCGAGGTTTTCCAAATGAAGCTAGCGATAAACATGTGTGTGCCCTCAACATTGACCTTTATGTGCATATATTTTTTTTTACAGGAACGATATAAAAGCGTTGATACAAAGATATACATTTGCAAAGTTGATTTTTCGTCTTGCGATTTTAGATAACATAGGAAATGGCTTTATTGCCCGTATAAGAAACATTAGGTGCACGAAAAGCTCAAAACATGTTTTCACTTTCTAACTGTATATGAATAATACCCAATCAAAAATAAATTTTATTTTTTCAGAGAAATTTACAAACCATTTTCTGCACCTTGGAATAAAACAAAACATTAAGTAACATGCAGGGATTCTTTCAATGGTGACTTGCTACCTCAAAAGTAAAGTAACTGACGCCCAGTACAATTAACAGTGTTCAGTTCAGAATTTTCTAAAGCGCTGGGGCCACCGACTAACTTATCCGGTATCAAGAGGAAGGTGGAGACTAGCAGAGGGGCCAGACGACAGATGTTCTTTCTAGCGCGAAGCCTAAACCAAGGTGAAGGTCACCATAGTAACGAGCGGAATCTATCCTCTAGCTACACGGGCGACAAAGCCGTCGATACCGTAAGGCCATTTGTTTCTTTTGGAACAAAGAATTCTTTTAGCAGTAGCAACTCCCCCCCCCCCCTCACACACGCACAAACAGGAATAATTTCGCGACAAAATCATCCACCCCTGCTTTAAGCTTTATGAAAGGAACATGATGGTCTACATTATCTGTACCTCAGTAGAAAACTTAAAACATAATTCAACGCTGAACCCAAACCAACATTCCTTCGGAAAGCAGGGTCTTAACTACGACACGGCGAAATAAATATGACACTAGTCAATAGACGTAGGAACGAAATGTCTTAAAGTTGATAATGTAGGCTTTTATTAAGTTCCACAGGATCGTTAGAAGCAACTGATGGTGGTAATACAAAACACAATGTCGTGAAAAGCAGTTAGAGAAAAAAACAAAACAGAAATAGTACAAACTATCATAAGTCTTCAAATCCGAGAAACTAGTTTCGAAACATTCGTGCGTCCTCTTCAGTCTCAAGCTGTCTTCTGGATTTTGATGTCTTGTACAGATACAAAGTTACACAGCATCAAACGAGTTTGTAGTAAATTTTCCGTCAACTTTTAGGTTGTGACTAACTAATAATTGATACTTAGACGTAACAAATCAAGCAGTACTGCAAGGTGTCAACACCACCAAGTTAGTGATAATATCACAGCTGTTCTAACATGAACTATTAACACGTAACAAATAAAGCAGTACTGCAAGGTGACAACACCACCAAGTCAGTGATAATATCACAGCTATTCTACCATGTAACAAATCAAGCAGTACTGCAAGGTGTCAACACCACCAAGTTAGTGATAATATCACAGCTGTTCTAACATGAACTATTAACACATAACAAATCAAGCAGTACTGCAAGGTGACAACACCGTCAAATCAGTGATAATATCACAGCTGTTCTAACATGAACTATTAACACATAACAAATCAAGCAGTACTGCAAGGTGACAACACCGTCAAATCAGTGATAATATCACAGCTATTCTAACACATAACAAATCAAGCAGTACTGCAAGGTGTCAACACTACCACGTCAGTAATAATATCACAGCTGTTCTAACATGAACTATTAACACGTAACAAATCAAGCAGTACTGCAAGGTGCCAACACCACCAAGTTAGTAATAATATCACAGCTGTTCTAACATGATGGAGCAATGCAGCATAAGAAATCGTTACGTTCAATTAATCATGTCTTGCATAAAACGACAGAGACTCTTAACGTCCCCTTATTGTGAAAACATTGGTGTACATTTTGTTTTATATTAGGAACTTATAAAGTTTCACACAACTTTTTTATGTGTTAAATAATAAAATCTCAGCTTGTTTTTTTTTTATTAAACGAAAAAAAACGCATCATTAACTAATTAGAATCCATTTGATTTTGTGTACAATGTTAAATAGGAACATCACAAACTATAAATACAGTAGCTGTATTTAAGTGATATACAAAATATTACTCAATACGGATAACAGATAAATATATTAAATATGTTCTAATTTTAGGTTACATTGTGAAATATTTTATGCACAGGTCGTTTCATAAAACCTCTCTTTTATTCATTCGGTTATTTGGGGTGGGGGGAGTATTAAAATATATTGTGCAAATAGATTTAACTAAGGGAGAAGGCTCCGTCGATTTCTTGCGTTTCTAACGAATTTCATATACAGCAAAGCAGTTCAAAGTTATGAATTAAACTGTTCATCTGATGTTGGGAATACGTACTATTTACTTACATGAATTGCTATTACACTAGCACAGATGCGCTGAAAACAATGGTAAACACACAGAACAAGTCCCTTCTACATGGGTGGAATGGGAGGGTTACTGTTTTCTAAGTTCTAACTTAGGAAATAGGAAACAAACATCTACATTAAGTTCAAAGTACAACCATAATTGAGTTCGACTTTGTTTTGTTTTGGATTCTTCTGAACACTTTTACATGGTACACTGGAAATATGACAGAAAATAAATTTAATGAAACTTGTTAAGATTGCATGTCTGCGTAGTCCTCATTACACCCGCACATCCGGGTAGTTCTTTCACTTGCTATCTCGAACATGCCAGTCACGATTTTACATCACACTATACAGAGAGCGATGCAATCATTCTTTAGCCTGAACGACAGGACTATACATTCAGGATGTGATGTCCATGTGTCCACGTGCTGGTTATCTCTATCTTTCGCTACGTATCTGGACAACCTGTTTGATTTTAATACGTCTTGCACGCCAAGTAAGGTGTTGGTTGGGTATTCTGTAGGAATACTTAAACAGTGAATTACCAATCTGTCATAGAAAACAGGATGATAAAAGAAAGCCCTGTCACCGTAAAAGCAAATATTTGGTTATCATAAATATGATAAACTAAAACCACAAACGAGTTTCTTGGTTATATTTTTAGCCGCGGCATGGCGGCTCATAGAACGGCTCCGAGTTTTTTTGTTTTGTTTTTTCAAGTACAAACATTTAGCTCATAGTTTCGCCATCTCTTGGCCGATTTGAGCTCTAGTTATAGTTTTGGACTCAAGAGGTCAAACCCTTTCGATTGATGTATTTGACCATGCCCAAGGTCTCATAGTTTCATTTACTCTAATCCTGCCTAAAATAACTTCAATTTGAGGGGTAGGCTCGTAGAGATCCTGATAAGTAATAAAATCGAATCGGGCATACGCGCGCCCCACGCTTAGTGTTGTTGGCGCACAAAAATATAGCTAATGAAAACGACAAAATGTCTCAGAGATTAATTTACTCTAATCCTGCTTAAAAGAATTTCAAGTGCCGTAGCTACTAAGGATTCCCTCTTTTTCTAAAATATCATATATGACACCCACATACATAAAAATAATATAAAAAATCGGTGTTAACTTTCCAAGCTGATTTTCATGAGTATTCAAGAGGATAATTTTATTATGTTTCTATAAATTCAAGCAGTATTGTACAGACACACACAAAGACATTTGAACTACATTATCAGTCTTTGGGAAACCCATAAGCTAAAAGTTTTCGTCCAGGTCTATATACTACGTTAACAGAATTTGATCAGATCTAAAAACGCCATCAGTCCTTGCAAACCTGTAAAACTACAATAATAATCCTCGGTCAGACCTATAAATCACGTTAACAGTATTTGATCATATCTACAAACCACGCCACCAGCCCTAGCAAACCTGTAGAACTACATTAACAGCCCTCGATCAGACTATAAACCACGCCAGTCCTCGCCAAACCTATTCAACTATGATAACGGCCATCGATCCAACATATAAACTAATTTAATCAGAGGCGTCGCTAGACGCTGGCACACGGAGTCCGTGCCCCGATTCGATTTGTCAGTGCCCCGAATCCTCAGTTGGTGTCTTGAAAAATAAAAATAAAAAAACCATGATCGATATTATACTGAAACGCCGAAGATTCCCGCGCCTATGAGCCCAAGCTCCAAATATTTTAAGTACCTAGCAATGTCTCTGAATTTAATAGTTATTAATCATAAATTACGTTAATAATCCTTGCCCAGATTTATAACAGATGAAATCCTAAGCCAGGTCTATCAGTCACGTTAACAATGATCAGACAATTCTATAAACAGCTGTCAGTCCTTGGCCAAATCAAGCTAACAGTACTCGAGTAAACATAACCAGGTTAAAAGTGGCACCATGTTATGAACGACAATGAATGAATCTGTTTAACAGGTTTAGATTTTGTTGTGTGGTGAGAAAAAATTATGCTGGGGTCAAATGCCATTAGCACGATCACCTGGAATGGCTTTTTCATGATACTAACGGAATCAAAAAGCTTCAGTGATACTATTGTGTGCTAAAAAACAAAACAAAGTCAAACAACAAGCCATTTATGAAATGTGATAAGAGGCAAGCAATCACAGAATGTTGACAGATTTCAAACTTACCTGTGACCAAATGGTCAATGTTACACCACATCATGCTATGTTACTACACATTGAGTATACTGTGCCACGATATACCATATCGTGTTACACTATACCATGTTACACGTATTACACATCGTTACACTGTGTACAGGATGAACATATTTATTATTACGATGTACAGAAAAATGATAGAACTGCGTTTAGTCGAATGAACACAGTTATTCCCTCAATTAATGCGTCTCGAGAAAAGCGTAAGATATCTCTAAGTTTACAGATTTGCTAAGCCAGTTTCGTATGAAAACACTAGGCTTAACTGCAGATTGGCGTCTATACACAAGCATCTAAGCATGTAACTAAAATCAAACTTTCCGGTCAAAACTACTACTCTATGCCTCAACTAGCTTGAATATTCAACTAGAACATAGTAACTGAAATAAGATAATAGAGCGATTTAAGGTTAAAGGAGCAAAAATCTCCTCCCATGCAAAGAAATACCAGTTTCTAACTTATCACAATAGTGGTATCAGGCAAACCTAGTTACTGCTGGTAGCGTTCTATTTAAAGTTACAATCGTACCCTTAAGAACACAAAATCTAAACGGATATCCTACGACACTGTTAAAAATGAGAACGATATAGAAACTTTTTCTCTTTATGCGAATGATCTAATTTTTTTTTAAGTTTTAGCCTATTTTTCACAGTAGCGAAAACGCTGATCAACATTAATTATACAGCTCCAACACGATAGTCGTTACGTACTTTACACATCAATCTAAATCTAAACGTACGTATGATTCGTAAAAAAGTGGTTTTCCTTCTATTATTTTTTAAGAAAACATTCTACACTTTTAAAATAATTTTAATCGGAACACAAGTTGTAATAAAACACCTTTACATACTATGTCCAGAAGCATAAACAGGGTTACGTCATACTTCTTAAAGACTTCTCGTGATTATCCGCCAAAAATAACTCATTATTACTTTGTATTGTTGTTGCTTTCAGCGAAAAACCACACAATGTGCCATATGCGCTATGTTAACCGCGAGTAATCAAGCCCTTTATTTTAGCGTTGTAAGTTCTTAAACCTACCGCTGACATCGGAAACAAGTATCACGTTATAACTCTGGAATTAAAGATAAAAAACAGTTATAACACACAACTATCCAAGTTCTAATAAGTTTAATGGCTGATCATAGCTCCAAAATTATAAATATTAATTAATTAATCAGTTTTCATATCTCCATGCACAATAATAACCTTGGAAATTATTAGCATCATAATCTGAAGAGAACAGATTTATTCAGGAAGAGTGAAATAAATATCATCTTTTGTTCTGAAAAACCCTACATTTCTTCCATTTTATGCAGTTTCACCTGTTTTTCTTTTTTCTTTTTACTCCTGATTCGATGTTTGCACCCATGACGCCCACCAATTTCGCGTTTCTCGGATATTTAAGCATGTTTCTTTTAAGGGGTGTAGAAAATCGTTAGAGCTTTCGTTTCGGAATAACGATATATCACTCAACCTATGTTTATGCAGATTAAACCTAATTTCTTTAATGGGTAACTAAAAAGTTGATTGATATATTACGACTCATATATAAATAATTACGATTTTGTTGTTTGTTGAAATTTGCGAAAAGCTGCTGGAGAGCTATCGGAGTTAGCCGTCCCTAATTTTGAAGTGAAAGATTAGAAGGAAGGCAGCTAGTTAACATCACCCACCGCTAACTCGTGGGCTATTTTACTCGAAGAGTGGGATTTGAAAGTCGCTCTTATCATTCATCCACAGCTCTAAAGTTCAGAGTACTATTTTTTAGGTTACGGGACGTGAACCACGGATCTACAAACTGCCATGGTCGACCCTAATTATAATCTTGAAGCAACAAGTTTTAAAACATGTTAACCATTATACCCAGAAGGAAAAAAAATAACTGCTCATCGTCTATTTTGACTTAAAAGACAATAAAATCTGTAAATTTAATAACACAAAGCGTAAAGCATAACTGTTTACAATTTTTATAATATACGTAGTGTTAATGCTTGACGTTATAGGGTTAAACAATCAATTTCCTTCTATTGTAACCTGTTCACGTCTTATTTACAGATTTTCATGCGTGTTATCTGTGAGATAAAACAACCTCTTTAAATTGTTTTATTAACCTTTTTGGTTTAGTGGTGATTTGGATGTTTGATAAAAAAAAATCAAATTCTAGCTAACTAGTCTTCTAACTGTTATCAAGAAAATTGATTATTTTTGGATATTCATGCATGGGTGCTCAAGAGTTATATGCGCTGGCCACATCCACTTTTTAACTGATAGATTAGAGGAAAGGAAGCTTCTTTTGTCTGATGCAATAGTGAGCTTTGACTGTCACCCTTATAAGGCACCCATGGCCCCGAACGATTGCTTCCTTGGGAGTAACAGGATGCGAACGAAGGACCCGTAGATCCAACGCTAGCCACTGGCACAAGGAAGTTGAAATTAGACACAAACAGAAGTTTCTTTAAAATCTGTTTATATATATATGTATAATACGCGCTACTCCAGCTTCAGTTTTTCAGTTTTTATCAACTTGGAGCTTGGTAAGTGACGTCATTTAAACATTCAAGAAAGGATTGGCAAGTTGCGCTGTCTCTCATTTGGTGGGGAAGCTTGTTATCCTACAACATTTATTTTTCAAAATGCTGGTGGTGTTCTTGTATTTATTCGTTTCTGGAAGGCGTTTAACTCAATACATCGTTCCAGTTGTTAATTATGTAAGAATGTATTAAATGTCACCATTACCACTTCGGTTATAGAAATTCCGAGATGATTATTAAATAAATAACTAGAACAACAAGTACACTCGAAAACACTCCCCAGTGGCACAGCGGTATGTCTGCGGACTTACAACGCTAGAAATCGGGTTTCGTTACCCGTGGTGGGCAGAGCCCAGATAGCCCATTGTGAGCTTTGTGCTTAGCTACAAACACGTGAAAACGTACTATCGTACAACCTTAATTTTAATTTGATATTACGTTTTAATCTCCACACTTGTATGTATCTATGCATGTTAAAAGTTAACAGTAGTTTTTAGTCTCGTGAAATATTATTTCATTTGAGAAAAAAGTAATAAAAATGCAAAGATAAGCAATGAACTACAAGAAAATAAATGTAATAACACGGAAGAAAAGTTCATATCATTATATTTATCAAGTTCATTATATGGTTGAAATTGTTATAGCTAATTAAACATGGAATAACCACAAAGAGAAATGGATCCTGTTGAATATCTAAACACATTTTTTTTCTAAACTATTTTTCCATTAAATCCGTTTGTGGGTACATGAATGTTCATTACAGGATCTACAACGACATTTGAGTCACATAAAAAAATTAAACGAAAACGCCGTCAATATTGCAATTAATCTCACTAATTAACACTGGTATTTCCTATGTATTTTACATAAAGACTTTCTGAGTTAAACCAGTTTTCCTACTTAGGTCTTTTAGAGTTAGTGTTGTAAAAAACAAAACATAAAACTATCCAGTGTGATGCAACATGTGGATCCCACCAGTGACGAACGTATGTAAAGCAGTCGATAACTTGAGAGCTAAAGGAAAAATACTTTTTAAATCTGTCCATAATATGACGATTAATGTTGAAAAAAGATTATAGAAGTGGCCTTGTCACGCTAAGTTTAAGGTGATACATTACAAATTTCTTTATTATTAATATATATATTAGTTTTTAGTAAAACATAATAACTGTACCTATTGTAGTCACTACAAGTCTTACTCACATTCTCATGTTTGAAGAAACAAAGCATCTTGATTTCTCTATGAACTCGTTTGCTGGACACTAGATTTTGGAAAACATTCGGCATCTTCTTGAGGGCTACACGCTTTCCATCACGAGGGTCAGTCACAGACCTAACAGAAACTTACACTGGTCAGACAGAATACGTTTTGCAAGACACAACAATCATAATCTGAGAGTCTTTTGTAAGTAAAATATTTGCTGCACACACAGATCCAAGTTAAAACAAGAGTAGGAAGAATAGTTTGAAGTTAAAACAAGAGTAGGAAGAATAGTTTGAAGTTAAAACAAGAGTAGGAAAAATAGTTTCAAACAAAACAACAGTAGGAAAAATAGTTTCAAGTTAAAACAACAGTAGGAAGAATAGTTTCAAGTTAAAACAACAGTAGGAAGAATAGTTTCAAATTAAAACAAGAGTAGGAAGAATAGTTTCAAGTTAAAGCAACAGTAGGAAGAATAGTTTCAAGTTAAAACAACAGTAGGAAGAATAGTTTCAAATTAAAACAAGAGTAGGAAGAATAGTTTCAAATTAAAACAAGA
>NW_013666371.1:21298-27960 GCF_000517525.1 Limulus polyphemus | reverse complement strand
GTTTCAAACAAAACAACAGTAGGAAAAATAGTTTCAAGTTAAAACAACAGTAGGAAGAATAGTTTCAAGTTAAAACAACAGTAGGAAGAATAGTTTCAAATTAAAACAACAGTAGGAAGAATAGTTTCAAATTAAAACAACAGTAGGAAAAATAGTTTCAAGTTAAAACAACAGTAGGAAGAATAGTTTCAAGTTAAAACAACAGTAGGAAGAATAGTTTCAAGTTAAAACAACAGTAGGAAGAATAGTTTGAAGTTAAAACAACAGTAGGAAGAATAGTTTCAAATTAAAACAACAGTAGGAAGAATAGTTTTAAATTAAAACAAGAGTAGGAAGAATAGTTTCAAGTTAAAACAACAGTAGAAAGAATAGTTTCAAATTAAAACAACAGTAGGAAGAATAGTTTCAAATTAAAACAACAGTAGGAAGAATAGTTTCAAATTAAAACAACAGTAGGAAGAATAGTTTCACGTTAAAACAACAGTAGGAAGAATAGTTTCAAGTTAAAACAACAGTAGAAAGAATAGTTTCAAATTAAAACAATAGCAGGGAGTATAGATCCAAAATAGGACAATATTATGATGTATAGATCCAAATTATATCAACAACAGGAATTATATATCCAAATTACAAAACCAGAAGGAAATGTAGTTTCAAATTCTAGCATTAGTACGAAAGTTAGTACCAAATTATAACAGTAATAAGAAGCATACTTTAATATATATACACGTTCACTTGATACAGGTAAATAAATAAATACACACAATATGGTTAAATGATTGTGAGAAAGTTTCAGTCAGTTTATTTACGCTTGGAGGCGCCAGTGTTGAACTAGGCTACAAATAATGGCCAGCTGATCACAGCACGTAATCTTTAGCATGATAAGAGGTTAAACACCTCAACTTAGATTTGACGTCATCATATTTGTGCCATTAACCTTCAACTGCGTTAGTTTTAGGAAAGAGAAGTCATTTTACACCAATAATACATAAACTATACTTATTTTAGATGCCAATTAACGATTTAATACTTCACAATTTATTAAATTCAGAGAGTGCCACTAAATAAAACTATTAATAGATCGCGAGCTAAGAACTTCTAATTTGAATAATCTGGATGTTCCAAATATTATTAAGTACCAAAGTTACTAGACGTGTGACGTTATCAGTTTAAAAGCTATAACATTTTAACAGGTTGACAATTACAAATGTTACAATTGAAAATGTATCACACTAATAAGAATTATTACCAACACCAGACGGTGATGTCAACAATTTTCGGTTTGATAAACTTATGTTCACACGAGTACTATAAATAATAATATAAATACACAACATAGGAACAATGTTACACTGAGTGACAGCAAGTATTTTTAATAGTAAAGTTTTATCAAAAATTTTAATGTTTTTATTTGAAAATGCTCAATATTACATAATATTTTAGATACAAGAAATTCGTGCTACACCATGGTGTGTTCTGGCATAAAACATATATTTCTAACTCCTAAAGACAATCTATATTTCTCCTAGCGCTCGGGTAATAGTTTTTTTATTAATTTCCATATTTCTCCTATGTAAACTTCTTTTACAATAAAACACTGATAATCTGTGCTCTAAATACCGGATATAGAAGGTGTGTGTTTCTGTTCTCTGCTTAAGAACAATACAGTTACATATTTTTCAAAGTTACTTGATGGATAAAAAATAAAAAAACCGTGGCCTAAAACACAGAAATATTGCTGTGAGAAAACGCGAAATGATAAGGTCAAGAGCAAAAGGACTAAAACTGTTGGCAAGTTTTACTTGCTAGTCATCATTATTTTACCTCTTAATGCGAATGAATGGATAAAAGTAGCCTTGGAATCACTTTAATACAACCAACTACCCACTAGGACTAGGGAAACCCCACTGTAAAAGTTCAAGTTTTAATTCTATACTTGTGGCTTGTGGATTAATTGGCACACACATACACACCCGTCCGTTCTGGCAAAAGTCTAGACTGTATGACCAACGGGCTAAAATGTATATTTATCCTAAACAAAGCCCTGAAAAACAGGACCACCTTGGTCCTGCTTTGCACTCAGCCCCCGATGACCTAAAAGCTTATTCAAAAAAATGGGTTACTGGAACGGAGGTGTCGCGAGATCTTTGCCAATAATAAGACTTCGGTCATAAATCAACAAACAAACAAGATCACGAATAGCACAGCACACAAAAAATAATCTTTTTAAAAATTTCATACAATTAAAACTTTCCATGTTTAGAGGCATGTCATATTGAAACACAAATCTTATACAACTAAAGTCCTACATTTTTACAGGAATGTCGTATTGATACATAGTAGAAAAATATTTTACAACTAAAGTCCTATATTTTTACAGGAATGTCGTATTGATACACAGTAAAAAATCTTATACAACTAAAGTCCTACATTTTTACAGGAATGTCGTATTGATGCATAGTAAAAACTCTTTTACAACTAAAGTCCTACATTTTTCCAGGAATGTCGTATTGATACATAGTAAAAAATCTTGTACAACTAAAGTCCTACATTTTTACAGGAATGCCGTATTGATGCATAGTAAAAAATATTTTACAACTAAAGTCCTACATTTTTCCAGGAATGTCGTATTGATACATAGTAAAAAAAATATTATACAACTAAAGTCCTACATTTTTACAGGCATGTCGTAATAGATTTGAGATATTTAACGCTGTCCCCCATACTGTTACATTAAGAGTAATTCAAATGTATACAATCCTTCAAAGATACAGTGCTAGCCTAATTTTTATAGTTAAATAAATACAACGGAATATGAGCATGCCATATTGCAAAATAGTTGTTATTCTAATTTATTGGGCATTTGTTACTCAGTTTTAATACTGTGTATATTTTCTGTACGTTCCATGGCCGTGTGAATAGACTGTAAAATAAGTGAATATTCGTCGTCAAAACGGCCTTATATTCATTACATGATTATTGACACCTCATGGTTTTTTCTTCCATAAATAATTTATCGAAGCCTATACAGATAACTAGAAGCATGTAATTTCCGTGTGAAATCGTTCCATACCCCTCTCTTACCTTCACACCCATCTGTATATACATTCACTTTTATAGCCCATGGTTAGTCTACTCGTGTCTTACGATTTCGACGAAGGATATTATCATTATGAGCTCTCTCGTACAGCACAATTATATTACACATGACAACGAACTTGAGCAGTTTAATCCAAAAACCCCATACGCTCAACCCGAATATCCAGTTTTATTACTCACGACAACGAACTTGAGCAGTTTAATCCACAACCCCCAGAAGCTCAACCCGAACATCATCTGTTTCTGAGTCGAAAAGAAGAACACAAACGATTCACTTGATCGTCTAAAGTGTTTCTAATCTTTATAACATAACAAGAGATGACTGCAATATACTACAAAACTGTGGACATACAGGTAATGAACAATGTGTATGTGTGTATCTGGAATTTACACATTTAAACATGAATTAAAAGAGAGAATGTCCTAGTGCCCATTCACATAATCTTTATACTTTCCCCAACACTCATTACATTCAGAAAGCCGCTTTAAATAAAAATATAAATATCATCTCACAGTACTGGGTTAAGGCTCAAGTAGTAGTAGATTAGTACGATGTTTCAAGTTACCATTAGAGAGTATTTCTCCTATGGTAATTTTGTTTTTTAAAAATCATGTCCATATGTAGTAATTTAAGCTTGGAGTAATCTTTGTTCCTAAAAGTTACCTTTGATAAAATCCACTAAAAATTCAAATGGTTGTTTGAATTGGCTTGCGATTAGACGTAAAAATAATTCAGTAGTTATTATGAAAAGAAAAGGTGTTTTTAGCGACGATACTTTCAAAATTTCCGACTTCCTCCTTCTAAATTTAGTTGTAACAAACTAATTTTGACACATTAGTTTCAGCTTGAAAATCAACTCAAGATCAAAGTGACAAAGAAAGTGTCTCATTATAGCAACAAAGAATGTACGATGGGCTATCTACGTTTTGTTCCCCCTCGGTGATCGAGCCCTTAATTCTAGCGTTATAAATTCTGAAGTTTGTCATCGGGGGGTCGCAAAGTGAAAAGAGCTTTTTGGGTAAAAAAATAATCACAAATTAACGCATACTCAATGAAATAAGTAGAACTATAGTTGTTCTTTTTTTCGTTTTCAGGTCTAATATGTCACTCGCTAAAGTAATGGTAAGCATACACAATTTTGCAACAGATGCCTTTTAAACATTAGAGTGACGAAATTCAAAGGATACATTTATAAACTTTTTTCACGTGTAAAAAGAGCATTTTTATTGAATTTACTTAAGTCAGTGCTGACTCCCAAAACGTTAATAAAAATCTTGCTCGGCTATAGAAATAAGTTGCATTAAAAATAAAACTAATGCAGAATTGGTTTTCCTGAAAAACAAAATAAAATAAAAACAGCAGATAAGAAGACTGAAACTAAACACCATGCTAGCTAGTCAAGTTCTCGCTACCTGTGCTGTCAGAAAAGATATACCAACATCCCCTATCTTCCTTTCACTCCTCCTTACAGACCAGAGCACTCGACCAGCTCCCCTTATAACAAGACAGCCAATAGAACTTCGACTTTGAAGACGCTAAAGCGCAGTTGCTGGGTTAACAAAGACGTGAATTCAGCTGGAGCTCGGTCTCAACTTCCGCTTCTTTAGAAAACGACACAAGGCAGTGCATCTCTTCAAAACCGTAGTAATTAATCTATTCTGTTCTAGCCAAATGAAGGACTAATAATGCCACCGATGAAATATGTAATTACCTTGTAATGAGCTTCTTAACTGGACGCATGTTCAACACGTTTGAACTAAGAAAATTTGAAATTGTCCGGTCTTTACAAGAAAGAAATATTACTCGGCTGTTTGTACTTAATTAGCAAGTAAAGAGAGAAATCAAAAATTTAGTCTTCCAAACAATACTGATATGTGTGTTATTCCGTGATGGTAAGATATGGTTCCTTACTTTACCCGCACAACACAAAATGATGTCTACACACGTTCACTAATTACCTACACATATTTGAAATTACTATAAAGAAACATTGTGCAAGTAACACAGTCCTTATATCGAAACGTCTGGCTCTAACTGGAAACATTTTCGATAAAAAAAAGAAAAACTGTATGGTCTCTCACTTAATATTAAATCACATGCAACGCGAATAAAATCACGGTAGCCATTAAGGCCCGGCCCATACATAGTAATTAAACAAGCATTTTAAAGTTTGATAAATCTTTTTTGCTGGTTTGAAAGAAAAAAATGTTTCACAAAATAAAAAATAGTGTCATTAAAAATATTATTTCTCATCTTTATTACACATTTGATTGATTTAAAACCTACTCGCAACGAGTGGCATAACTCTTAGTTTTAAAAGTTGGGTGACAGTTGCTGCATCTGGGATATGCATGATAGCATTTTATCTACAAAAAAGGGAGGGGATATTCTACCTTTGAAAAAGTGTAAAAAGCATGATACTCGCGTCCCGTCCGTCCCCCGTGAAAATTATGCCCATTCTCAGAACTAAAGGGGAAGAGTGAGTTTGAACCCATTGTTTCTTTTTAATTTTTCTTATTGTTTCTATTTCCGAAAATGGAAACATTTCCTTTTACAAACAAGAAACTTGCGTTGTGTCTTACATGTATACAATTATATAAAGAGGAAGAAAAAAAAAACATTCCCACTCGTGCTACACTAATCAGAAGCCTCTTTATGACTAAGCCGATTGCCGTGGACTACAATTTACCCTGGTAACAAACAGTTAAGTGCTTTTGTTAGAAATTACGTTGGTCAGAGTACAGCCAACAGAGTGTTTCCAAGGCCGACGAACGGACAGGTCAAAACCCTCTAGCTCTCCTGCCACCTGGTGTACAAGTTCTTGTCTTTGTGTTTTGAGACTAACCTCCACCAGTCTAGCTCTTTGACGTTATTCAAACTTGTTCATATTACTCTATTACGCACTCTTGGTTTTCCAAATTACAAATTTACATACAAAAAAAGAACATCACAGGAAAACTTAACTGACAACGCACTCAGCGAACGTAAAGATTTGTTTACAAGGAAACTGAAACTTTTATTTTTGGAATTTCTTTGTGTGACAAACTTCTACTGAGCGTATTAAATAGTATTGGTTATTACAGTCAATAACTACGTATGATTGGTTAATTAAATTCTAAGGTTTTAACTTTATGTTACATATTCTAACATTTAGAGAAACAACAGTAAATAAGTTATGTTTGAACAGAAATAGCTCGAACACATGCTTAAATAATAAGTATTATGTATTTAGACAAACCAAAGATAACAAGTTATGTTTGAACTATCAGATACAACTCGAATATGTGCTTAATAACATTAAGTATTAATTTTCAACCTGGGTGAGTAACTTAGTAAATACTAGACCACCCGTGACCCGTTGGGTCACCCACTATTCAGAGGTTATGAAGAATTCAAGCTCATTTCAATATTGCACCGAAATGAAGGTTTACTTTGAGATAATTTAATTAAATATTTCAATCCATTCGTGTTATTCATAATTCAAGAAAAGATATTTTATTATCGATCAGGAGGAAAAGGAAGGACAATTTCATTTTTCAAAAAAGTGAAGTCAGAATTTTCA
>NW_013666371.1:17469-21244 GCF_000517525.1 Limulus polyphemus | reverse complement strand
AGATCTTGTTTTTGGCATCTAACGCCTTTTAATGAAAATGGGAACATTGACAGGGAAATAGATTTGAACAAAAAAGTTTCGTAAAGAGCGCGAATGGTAGTGTGATGTAAAATTACTCATGCTAGAAATTTTCATAAAAGTGACCCGAAAAACGGCGCTAACTCGGTAATCCGTGGCCCGATTTTAACGAAACTTGTTTTATTCTGTTTCTATTCTCATTTGATTACAAATATGGCGCTATTGTGCGCCGTTTTTGCTGTATTTAATTACAGACAAGCAAACAAATAAACAAACAATCTCAGAGTTGTAGTAGTATATAGAAGATAGATAGATTACTCTTTCACGCCAAGGGTATATAGATATATATATATAGTGTTGAGTTAAATCACAAAGGATAAGTGCGCACTGTTAATCAATTATACCATTAGATATGTTAAGCTAATCTTCTCGATACAAACAATCCCAATAATTACTTGAACTTAATACAACTAAAGATATAACTTAAAAAGATTTAAAGAAAAAAATCGACCGATATTGATAAGGCGATTCAGTTATAACGTCAACATTACGCCTTGACCCATTTCCTTACCCTAGATATATTCTTTTATAGTTCTAATTTACGAAAAGTTTTCTGGGTACAGCCCATTTCAGAATGTGGTTGACTATAAACTTAAATTTATGAAATACAGGAGCTTAAGTACATGCAAGAGTCTTGGTTTTATTTTCATGATTATCATATCTTTGACTGTAACTTACAAATCAATGTGACTTATGATTGCTATTTCCAGTTGTCAAAAACTTATGGTAGTTGATATTTCGTCTGCATAAAATATATATCTTACCATACAACACCAAAGGCTCCGTAACCAATAGGTCTATCTGGCTGGATGTCCTGAGGAGCAACAGGAGAATAATAAGGCTGTGCTGCGGTCAGGATCGCTTGGTGCGAAACGACAGATGTTGCCGCTGGCCCCGAGAAAGCCATCATATGCCGTCTATTCCTTGTTCCTACTACCGCCATTACCCAGACAAAGCAGCCACCCGTGCAATCAAAATGTAGAGTATGACCAGATCTTCCTCATTCTACACAATTTTATTCTAAAACTACTCTTCTATCGCCAAATGTTGAATCAGAATCTCTTACTTAGCAAGAGATTTTTTTTCTTTTAAATCGTTCTCGCTTATCAACTTCCAGCTTCTTCTGTGACAGTGCGCCACGAACCCAAGCTATAATCGCACAATGGCATACATGTGAACTTCCCATAATGCAGTTCCAACAGCCAATAGAAACGTTCTTTAGGTTCACGCCCTCACATGTAATAAACGTGACACATGATATGACGCACGTCAAGTCACGGGTATTTGAATTTCTCAATACCAGGTGTTTACTTCTTAGTTGATGAGTGATATTTAATCATCTATATTATTTTGAGATGATTCAAACGCTGATAAATTTTCTCTGTAAATTTAGAATATCTGAATCATTTATCATTATATTGTTTGTTTGTCTGGTTTAGAGCAAAGCCACGTTAGGCAATATGCTGTGTTCACCACGTGGAATTGAACCCCGAATTTTAGCGTTGTAAGTGCGTAAACTTATCCCTGCCCCACCAGGGGACATGTCACTCTCTTATCATATTTTTTTTTTTATAAACAAGCTTGATGCATGTAAAATAATCCAATTCTGAAATGTCTATATATTTTATTCTTTTTTTCTACATACAATACGTGCAAGACAGAATACCACTAACTTTCTGACATTTTTTATTTACTTTTGCTTGTATACCATATTAAGACCCATTGGAAAAGATTAAGAATAAAAAAGAGACATTGTAACAGTTGATCTTAACATTATTGTACTAATAAATTAATAATTGTTAATCCGTGGCTATGTTAGTAAGTGCTAATCCTATAAGTTAGACTTTACACTGGAAATTATGTAAAATTTACGTGTTGTATTATGAAACACGTCCTTTTTTACGTACTGAAAAACTAAGTTCACCTAAGTTCAACCGAATGAAATTTTCCGATCTTAACTTTAACCACTGTTGCCATCCAGTGGCACAGCAGTAGGTTTGCGGACTTAAACGCCAGATACTCGTGGTAGGCAGAGCACTAGATAGCCCTTGTGTAGCTTTGTGCTTAACTTCAAATAAACAAAATAACCATTGTTTTATCCTTTCATTTTATTTGCACTTGTAAATGAGGCTTATAGCGAGGCTGTAATTTATTACGTTTGGTACAAAAAGATATTTACAAATTTTAGGCCTTTTAAATTTAGTCTCGTGAAATAGAGACGCAAAAAGGTGACTATTCAAAACAGCATTAATCGGAAACATATTTTCTTTACATTCATACTGTTACGACTTTGTTCGTTTGTTGATTTCCGGAATAAATTCTTTCCGAGGAACTACAGGGATACAAGTCCTTTCTTAATTAAAACAAGTTTATTCTTTCTCGAAACAACTTTGTAATACACAGAATTTCCACAGTCACTTTAACTGAACTACTTTTATAAACACACGCTATAATTCACAGCGATTCACACACTTACGGTGCCTACTGTTCGCTTGACTCAATTATCTATCTCTATATCTATCTATCTATGCAATTCTATCTTTTTTCGCTGGCTTTATTTGCCGAGCTTATATATATACTAAAAAAGAGGGCGCCAGGAACAAACTAGAGTTGCCAGAAAAATTCATGATCCTTCAAGAAACTCCAGCGCGCATGCTCCCGGCGTTGCGTGACTTCCGCTGTCGTAACACTGCCCCTTCCTTAGTATTGTTCGTCCCGAACAATAGCCACTTACATTAAACCAATAGATAATTAACAATAACTTGATTAGATGTACAGAATTTACAAACACAAAATTAAAATACATCAAAGTCTCCTAATTTTATGGGACGTATCTTCTTCCGTACTGGTCTCTGTCTCATTGGCTTCTGCTTCACGTGGGGCTCATCTGCTCCATCAGGAAATGTCCCATGATCGATAGAAGTCACATCAGTGGTAGTAACTTTATTACCAGCTTCACTGTTTTCATTCTCAAAACCGGGTAGAGTTTCTTCTTCAACAGTGGTTTTTTCAGGTCTCACGTCTTCAACAGCATCATTTGTTCTGTTGTTCATTTTGTTCCAAGTGAAATGTCCTGGACCGTGATAACGCCAAAGCCTGTTGGCATGCACCACCTTTGGCTTACCTCGCTGACCACATTTTATCCAGAAAGTCACTTCTGAGAGACGATCTACTATGTCATATGGGCCTTCCCATGGAGAAGACAACTTAGGAGACTTCCCTTTTGTCTTCCTGGGATTATACAACCACACCTTGTCTCCTGGTACAAAGCTGACTTCAGTAGATCTCTTATCATAACATAGCTTCATGGAATCAGAAGACGTTTTCAAGTTTGAACGCACTTGATGGTGAATATCATCCATCCTTTCAGATAAAACGTTCACGAATTCTGACACATTTTCAGGCAACTCTTCGTAAGGTGGGGTCCAGTTATCAGGTCCACTGGCAACCGAAGTTCCAGACCAAACATCAACTTTGCTGGAGTGTATCCTGTGGCTTTATACTCTGCTGTCCTATAGGACAGTGGAGGGAGTAATACATCCCAGTCATCTTGGTGGCTATTACAAAACTTTGTCAATTCCTGTCCCAGTGTCCAGTTGTACTTTTTTACCATCCCATCGGACTGTGGGTGAAGTGGCGTTGTCCTGGTCTTTCGGATGCCAAACAACTTGCAGCATTCTTGGAACACAGCTGATTC
>NW_013666371.1:12116-16469 GCF_000517525.1 Limulus polyphemus | reverse complement strand
TGTTTTCCATTTGTGCTTTTTGCCACTGTTGTTGACTTTCTTGTAGTTGCTGCTGACTTTCCTGCAACTTTTGGATACTTTCTTTTTGTTTATTTTCTTTCTCCTCCAACCACTGCTGTAGTCTCTTTTCTTGTTTATTTTCTTTCTCCTCTAACAGCTGTTGTAATCTCTCTTCTTGTTTCTTTTCTTTTTCCTCCAACAACTGTTGTAATCTCTCTTTTTCCTCGAACAACTGCTGTAATCTCTCTTCTTGTTTCTTTCACTGTTCTTGTATTGCTCCCATCAAATCTGCTAAGCTGTAGTTTGTTTTGCCACCTCTCGTTTCCATCTTCTTCTTCTTCTTCTTTTTTATTTTTAAAATTATTTTTATTATTATTTTTATTTTCGCAGGCCTGTGTAATTAGCCATGTCGCCTTTTCATGATCTATATCAGATAGAAGGCGGTAGCTGAAAAAGTGAAAGGAATGTGTATAAATTATTTCTTTATTGTCTTTGCTTTCAAAATTAAGTTGAAAATGATCGAACTGAAAACTAGAGGTTAATAATTTCATTCTAATGAGTGAAAAAGAGGTTACTCTAACCCAAGAAATAGCTTTGGATCTTAATCAGTGTAGTGTCAATGACTAATGGCAGTTTTCATTATTTCTGATTTAGGATAGTTCAAGTTTTTTTAAACACCAACATTGATAAAATATGAACAAAATTTGTTTGTATTTTATGGCAAAGCTACTAATGTTATCTTTCGCCGTCTATAATTTTGAACTATTGACCAGAAGGGAATGTAGTCTGTCAGCAACACCTTACCACCCACATTAAGGAATTGGCTGTCACTCTTACAAAACACCTTTAGCCCTAAAGTGTGGAAAATATTTTGTGATATCGCACGGATTCGAACCCCACTTAATATTGAAATCCAAAGTTCTACTACAGGGCTAACCTCTGCCCAAACATAATGTTACGACAGTGGAAGTCACACAACGCTGGGAGCATGCGCGCTGGAGTTTCTCGAATGATCATGAATTTTCTTGGCAACTCTAGTTTGTTCCAGGTGCCCTTTTTTAGTATATAAGCCCGGCAAATAGAACCAGCGAAAAAAAAGATAGTATTGTATACATAGATAGATACAGAGATAGATAATTGGGTCAAGCTGACAGTAGGCACCGTAAGGAAAGTGTGTGAATCGCTATGAATTATAGCGTGTGTTTATAAAAGTAGTTAAGTTAAAGTGACTGTGGAAATTCTGTGTATTACAAAGTTGTATCAAGAAAGAATAAACTAGTTTTATTCAAGAAAAGACTTATATCGCTGAAGTTCCTCGGAAATAATTTATACCGGAAATTAACAAACGAACAGATATGTAGCAAATTGGTGTCAGAGAGTGGGATGGAAAAGAAAAAAGAAGATAGAAACGAGAAGTGGCAAATCAAACTACAGCTTAGCAGATTTGATGGCAGCAATACAAGAACAGCATGTGAAACAAGAAGAACGAGAAAAGAAAGAAGAAGATAGACTACAGCAGTTGTTGGAGGAAAAAGAAAAGAAACAAGAAGAGAGACTGCAGCAGTGGTTGGAGGAGAAAGAATATAAACAAGAAGAGAGACTACAGCAGTGAATGGACGAGAAAGAAAATAAACAAGAAGAAAGTCTCCAACAATTGAGAGATAGCCAGCATATACAAATGGAAAAGATTAGTAAATTTCAAAGTGAATTAAATACATTAAAGGACGATTTACTGTCTTTTACACAAGGAGGATATATTAACCATGGACCTAATTAGCCTCAGACAACAGGAAGTCCCTTCCAGATCCTGCAGCTAAACCCTAATGCAAACATCTTCAGTCTTGCCAGAAGTCACATTCCAGACAGGAGTGTCAGCAATAGGGGTGATCTAGTACGAAGGAAGCCACAGGAATTCGATGGGAAGGCACCCTGGGAAGCATATAGAACACAACTTGAGTTCCTGGCAGAAATGGATAGATGGACAGAGGAGCAGAAAGCAGTGTACCTGGCAACGAGCCTGAAGAGACAACCACTGGAAATACTTGGATAGTTGTCAGCAGACGACAAGCACAACTATAGAGCACTGGTAGCTGCTCTAGAACTCAGGCATGGAACTCAAAACCAGTCCGAAGTCTAAAGGTATAGGCTTAGGACTAGAGTCCGTGCTAAAGGGTAGAACATGCATGAGCTGGCACAGGATTTGTCACATATGGCACACAAGGCCTACCCAACTGCTCCACACGATGTCCTCAAACTGTTGCTGAGGGATCAGTTTGTAGACGCCTTGGACAGTCCACAACTGGAGATACAAGTAAAGCAAGCACACCCCTCTACTATGTTCTAAGACAAGACTAATGCTTGCACAGTTTATTGTCCTCTTTTTTTTTAATGTTGTTGTTATTTTTTTATATGAGCTGTAAAGGAGTAAATTAAATGAATTAACTTTATGAGTACAATACATTATTCGATTATGAAAATAAAGAATGTGTTAAGATTCTTTGTTTTTAAAGCTAACTTTAATGTTCTAGTCATTTCAATCTACGTGTTATAACTGTAAAATTAAAACAATTTGCTGAAGACCTCTACTGAACTATAGTAACAATAGTATTTTCTCACATAATATTTGTTTCTATAAAATTGCTCATTATCAAGTTAATGTTTCTGCGCATTTCTTAAACTAGTTAGAGATTTAATTTAAGATGAATTCTTACTTGTTGTGTACCTATGATTTTACACAGTTTAATAAGTAACAATATTGTAATAAGAGCATCCTACAAGATGCTTTTTAATATTAAAAATAATTTAAGAGCACGTATTTCTACTGACATATTTATAATTACTGATATACATCACATACGCATGCCATTCATCTGTAATATGTGGGAAAATGTTCTGAATGTGTCGAACAAATTAGAAATCTGAAATGAGCTACAATACAATTTCAGTTTTCGCGTTCCCCGGTGGGTCAGTGCTAAGTTTACTGATTTGCAGCGCTAAAATCCAAGGTTAGATTCCTTGCGGTGTACAAAGCGCAGATAGCCTATTTACGTTAAAAATATAAAACAATATTTTTTCGTTTTATATTTAGTTATTATATATTGTGATCAGAAGAAAACATAGGGTAGATGTGTTATTGGCTCGACGTAATGCACTGTTCCTATTCAGTTTTTGTTTTAAACTTTTGATGACATACATCTTTTTGTAATTAGTATTTATGCTAGAATTAATCAAACATACAAAGAACAAATTACACACGAGGCATAAATTTGTTACCGTCATCTAGTGACAAGATGAGAAAATCAATAGTACTTAGGATATTTCTGTATTATGCTATATCCATACCCAAAACAAAACATATGATGTATCACGTTTTGTTTTGCTTTTGAGAGAGTACAATACCTTTTGAAATTAACTAGTTTTACAAAATGCCAAATAGTTTCAATGATCTACTTACTATAATTTTGAAGAACATCTTGTTCATAACACCACTATCGAGAAGTAATCAATATTAATGCAAATAAATTGATACCTATAAAGCATAAAGTATTTCGATCAAACAAAAGCAGCTAAAACGTGATCACAATGCCAACCAAATCTATCCATCTAGTATCACCTAAATTTACTCGTTTGTTTACTTTTTGTTGCAGCATATATTTTGTTCTGGTTACTTCTTTTAGCAATTATACGAATAACCAGCGATCCCTATTTTCCGTTAAAATTATAATTTTTTTTCCTATTTATTTGTTCAGTTTTTATATGTCCATGGAATGGACTCAACACCTATAAACTTTCAGTATAGCCATAATCCTTATTGCGATAACTTTTACAAGAATTAAAACCACAATCACAAATTTATAAAATTCAATCCTTGCTTTGGCCTATAGATAAGTGTATAAAGCTGCCACAGTAGGGATTAAATTTTATAAATTTGTGATTGTGGTTTTTATTCTTGTTTCATTACTTTTTGTAGTAGGATCCCTACTTCATTTTAAATTTCATAATATTTTAATAACCTTGTGTGTTTATTTCTTATGTTATACCTGTATAAAGCATATACGTTACCTTTAGAAACTGACAGGTGTATGTATATCCATCAATATGTAACACCATCCGTTGGGTTGAAAAAAATATTTAGGTACAGGCATGATATTGTTGCGTCAGCGAGGTCAATTGACTAGTATCACGCCATTTCTTTCTCGAACCTTCCTAGATTTGGGGGGGGGGGTAGTCTGGTATATATAAGATGGTGACAACGTGACGGGACAATGTGTAGATAATAAGTAATTGATCTGCAGTGAGACAGTATTGTTGAAGTTAACGTTCGTATAGCGTTTGTTTTAGCGCGAATGTTGA
>NW_013666371.1:2077-11891 GCF_000517525.1 Limulus polyphemus | reverse complement strand
AATATGTTTACCATATATATATATAAAGTGGGGGGGGGGGGTTATCGAAATATCAAAAGCGGATACCCACAGACCAGTTAAGTGCGCTGGAAAAATCTTATAGCGATGATCGTAGCTGTCTTGGCGCTAGTCCCCCTGACAAGATCACGTAGGTAAGTTGTAGACGAAAAAGTTACTGCTTTAGAAATTTGTGATTATTTTACCGGAAACGTTACGACCTTTTAAACGTATTATTAATATATATGAGCATAATATATCGTAACCAATACTTTGAATGGACGGTTTTTCGGCCGGTAAATTATTTGGAATCCTTGTTGATCCCTACTATTAAGTACTACGGTAAAAATAAACAATCAAGCAACATATGCTTTATTTAACCCCAGTAGCTGGTATGGCCTAATGGTTAGGCCGTCCTATTTACAATCTGAGAGTTGTCCTATATGGTTGACGACTAGACTAGCCATCTGGTGAAACGCCAGAAAGTGTTTTGTCGTTCTATTTAAGTTTAAATCGTCAATAATATTTGCGCTTACATTTATAATGCGTCTTAAACTTTCAGAAAGTATATGAGGTATGTATAGTCCCAAGAAACGAGCGGAAAAAATATTGTATACTCAGTACAACGTTAAACAAGTAATTAAAGTCTTTATGTTTTACTATTACCGAAGGAAAAAAAATTCTACATTGGACCATGTAGAACCTCTTTCTTTTTACTACACACACACACACACATAAAAGAAGACAATAGTCTGCTGGTTGCTAAGGGCTCTCTCTCTTCACGTTCGATTACAGTAAAAAAAAACAAAAAAACCCCGTTGATGTAACAGAAATATGTGGTTTCTATAACTTAAGCGATAGATGGTTAAATGTCCTGTTTAAGGCATAACAATATCTCTAATTTCGAAGTGCTGAGCAGAGGAAAGGTAACCAATCAGAAGCACCCACCGCCACCACATGGTTCTTCTTAACCGAATACCAGGATTGACAACTTTTTTAAAAATAAATCCTTTATTGGGTTATATTACATTACTAATACAAGTATGGAGTGAGTTCAGCGGCACGACCCTTCGATCTGTAGTCAGACATACTAACATTAGGCCAACCTCAATCCACAGTGGAAATAAACACGTACGAATTATTTATATTCTCTGCAAATCATCAAACTTTTTTTTTTACACACGTTTTTTAACGTTCCTTCAAAGTTTTTAAATTTTAGACAAGATCATTTACATATAGTTGAAAATATATAAGCAACAAACGTTTTTAATCCACCTTTGTAAAACGTATAAAGTTATTTCCATTTATCTGATTCATTGAAACCGTAAGAAAGATTGAAGGAATGAAATAAATGAATGTTACATAATTCAACATGCCCCGAAGTACTACCATTCTAATTCCTAAATACTCTGTTTCTCAGTATCATACTGAAGTGTATGAAGAGTTTATAAACAAAATAATTGAAAACCCGTGTAAGAGAGATGTTTCAATGCACTTAGGCCAATCTTCATCAAGTTCACTATAAAAAATTTTCACCTGCTTTGTAACTCTTTGTTGTAATCAATGCCGGATTTAGGCATAAGCTAAACAAGCTACAGTTTAGGGCCTCACAAAATGTCAGATTTTTTTTTGCTTAAATTTCATCTATGAGAGAGATCAAGCCAGCCAAATGATAAATATGTAATTTTTCACTTTAAATACCTTGCTATTAAATAATTAAAAAGGATATATATATGTTTTTAATTTTTTTGTGGAGACCCAAGGTTCTGTTTTGGTACTCACCTTTGTGAGACCTTCTGGTGTAACTTTTTAATAAGGGGCCTCCAAGCTTTATATAGCTTAATGCCTCACCAAGTCTAAATCTGGCACTGGTTGTAACAATTACCTCGTTTGGTATGTTCTTGTGTTTTAATTACATATGTTTAAGTACAATGGGGTTAATATAAGATCATCTATATATATTATGCTAGAAACCTTAAAGTACTGAAATTTAGGCCATGGTTATGAACTGTATTGCAATTTATTATAGACTATTTTGAGGTTTTTTATTTATGTAATAAGGCACGTTGTTCATCTACCAATCATCTGTCAATTCTAAAATCTTGTTAAATACAAATAAGTCAGGTACATCATTAGAAAGTCACCAACATTATTTTACTTTAGTCTGCACACAATTTATGAAAAGATCCAAATAATAGTACAGGTAATGCTACAGATATGTACATGCTGAACTTCCTTCATAAATTACAAGTATCAGTATTTGATTAGTTTTAGTTGGATTACTTAATTTTAATGTGTGAATAACATAAAATTATTTTGTATTTTTATAAGAAGATTTAATGTAGTTCTTGATGTAATACTGTTTGTTTTTCGTTACGGATTTCATGCAAAGCTACACGAGGGCTATCTGCACTAGCCATCCCTAATTTAGCAGTGTAAGACTAAAGGGAAGGCAGCTAGTCATCACCACCCACTGCCAACTCTTGGGCTATTCTTTTACCAACAAATAGTGGGATTGACCATCCCATTATAACGCCCCCATGGCTGAAAGAGCGAACATGTTCAATGTGATGGGGAATCGAACCTGCGACCCGCAGATTGTGAGTCAAGCTCCATAACCACCTGGCCATGCTGTGCCTGACGTAATACTGATTCACTTTATCGAGACCAAAGATCTAGCATATACTTTGTACTTTTTTAATTTTTAATGATGCACACACACATATAAAACAGCATTTTTGACATTAGTTTGTTTAATCAAAACAGCAACATCTATATTAAATTATTTGAAATATAATGATGATCTGGTAGTGTTACTAAACAATCATTTGACACAACTGGGACACTTCTGAGCTGATATTATAATATGAATGACTATGCCTTCTTTCACCATTGTTGTTTTATGTTATGATATATTACTTTCTTTGAGATATTCTTGCATAACTACACAAGTTAGTTGTGTCTAATTTTTAATTGATAGACTAGAGGGAAGATAGCTAGTCAACAGCACCCACAGTGAACTTCCATGTGATCATATAGTGGGATTGACTATTATTCTTATAATGAACCAATGGCACATAGTGTAGTGGCAACAGAAAATGAATGATGAACCCTCAGATTCATAATTCAGAACACTAACCACTAGCCCTCAAAAGCCCATGATTTTAGTATTAATGAAAATTTAGTCAAATTATCTATTTTCCATATACAAAAAGAAAAAAAAGATACTTGTCACCTGATGAACAAATGTGAATTCAACATTTTTCTATTTGTAGTTGAGAAACATAAGAAAGAGTAATTACAAGTATGGGAGGGGGAAGAGACAAGAGAATGTTCTAGTCTGTGTTATAAGTAAGTTTTAAGTTTCTCAATATTATTATTTTTCTTTTCTTTCATTAATTGTGGTGTTTACTTGATATATTCTTTTGTGGGTGAGTTTTATATGCAACTGTTTTTTTGACGGTTTATTTCATGCTCCATACACGAGTTAGAACTACAAATATTCTTATTTTTTGTTTTAAACCCATTATCAAGTCAAAATGAGCATCAGACACATTTTTTTTACTAATTTTACAGACAAGAAAATACTTTCAAATAATTATACACACTGTAGTGAACTTGCTTCAATCAATTCACATATGATCAACAACATTTTGTCAAAAATAAAAGCCCCCCAGAGGCACAGCGGACTTACAGCGCTAGAAAACGAGTTCTGATACTCATGGTGGGCACAGCACAGATAGCTCATTGTGAAGCTTTGTGCTTAACTTCTAACAAACAAACAAACAAAAATAAAAAGAGCTTTTATTATGGTCAGAGTTTTGTGTCAGCACAAAGTTGCTGCATAGCAAAGTAAAAATAATTCCACCAATATTGACAATACATTTTCTACAAAAGAAAAAATTGAGTTTACCATGGAATAACTTTACCATCATAATTGATTAACAGTCCATTATCATTTTCTTTAACTTTCAAAATAGTTCCCAGTATTCCTTCAACACTGGTGCTTGTGTCAATAAGAGCATTAGGTCCTCCTAAGTCTGTCTTTACCCATCCAGGATGGATTGAAACAGAGAGGATACCATCAGAATATAAATCCACAGCTAGGGACTTTGAAATCATGTTTAAAGCAGCCTGAAAAACAAAAACAAATAAAGTATGTTGTAAAAACATGAATAAACTGCTGCCAACTAACCATTAATTACAATATCAAAAACAATAAACACTTGTTCTTTTTAAAGATTAAATTAATTAAAGTCAGTGGATATACTGGCTTGAGAAATAAGAGCACAATCATCTTTCAGAATTCATTTTACATAATATAACAAATCTTTATAATGGAAATATTTTTTGTAAACTTTAATGTGACATTAATATTATTTGTATTCTGATTTGTTTATTATTATTCAAGAGTGCAATAAATGATAAACATAGTGTGCACTGTGAATCTCATCTAAAAAAAGGCATTTAAACTGTGTATCAATTTTCAGTAATTTTTGTGTTCAAGTTTCATGTTGTACTATTGATTAATTTTAAATATTATACAAATATAATAAATTAGTTTAACTATTGAAAATATAAAACAAACTAGTGGGAATTTGATATCAGGTAACAATAAAAGGCAATCTCTCATAAAAAGAATTACTTTTGAATTGTACATAGCTTTAAAAAATCTCTTACTTTGGTATGTAATAAAAAAAATTGATCTACCTTGCTGGCTCTGTAGGGATAAAGTCCACCAGAATCATTTGAAAGGATTGATCCAAGTACAGAAGAGATGTTCACTACTAGAGCTCTAGAACATCCAAAAGGCTTTGTATCATTTTGTGTTGCAGCTGCTTTCAGCAAAGGTAAAACAGCCTGAGGGTGAAATAATCTGGTTACATAAGTGTCATGCCAGTAAGATTTAAAAGACTAGTCAGCTAAACATTCTAATTTAAAGTAAAATAAATTAAAATCTTTAAGTTAGAAGAGTAAAAAAAAAGAAGAAAGAATGAACTAGTCAAATATGATTGATTCTATCTCTAATTAAGGCAGACAAAACTGAAACTGATTAGGCCTATTACTGTATATTTAATGAAAGAAAATTAGCAGATGACCTTTAACAAAGACAGTGTCTTAAATATGGAATGGATTAGTAAAACATATCGTCTGGTGAAACTCATATGTAGCATATTTTAAAACTGTTGCAAATTGAATAAAACATATCAGGGTATTTGTGAAGTATTAAGTATGCTCTATTTAAAACCTAAGTAGTACAATCATGAGGAACTCTGCAATGTTTCATATATATAATCAAATATACACCACATCACCCAACCTCTGTTGTGGATATTGAACTCAACAAGGTGTACTGCAAAAAAAGATGTTCTTCTTTATTATTTATCTAATTTAAGGAGTGTTTCAATATTCTATTAAAAATAAAAGGAGACAGAGAGAATTCAATCTTGTAATTTGCATTTCTGATTCTGCAGCAAAAAAAATATCAAGTAAAGAAAACAATACAAAAATTTGAATCGTCTACATTTTTTCATAGCTACAAGCTCTAAGGATAAGACGATACATATCAAACATTAAGTTGTGATCTGAACTTAAGTTTTGATGGTAAATGTTTCAGATTCATCAGATTTCTTGAAAATTCATGCTAAACATTTTTTTTATTCTGGAAGCTTGAGTGTGTCAGTATTATTAAACACCTAAATATATATATACACACATTAGAGCTATTCTGGATACCTTGGTAAATATTAAAGGAGTGACTACGTTGACTTCATAGTTTTTCATCATATCATTCTGGGTCACTTCATCCAATGATCTTCTGATGTTAATACCAGCATTGTTTACTAGAACATTAAGTCCTTGATGACCAACAATCTCACTAATTTTCTCTACCACATTTGTGTATGAATCATAGTCTAGAAGATCTAAAGAAAAAATAATTACTATAAAATGTATCTCCTTCATAAAACACATTTTCTTACTTTTTTCTACAATCAAATAAACCCAGATTTTCAGGATAACTAATTAACCAGAAATATTCTTGGGAAATATTTTAAATGCACTTATCGTAATCACAAAAGTTTTACTTTATCCAAGTGGAGTAATGATGTAATAAAATATTTTACCTGCAGGCATGTCTTACATTTTCTACCATGTATAGTGACACAGAACTTTAAAAAAATAATTCCAGTTATTTAGTTTCCATACTGTCACATGGTCCAGAAAGTTGTTACTTTTGTTTTGTTCTAGTTGCTTCAATTTTTGGTTTTTAAGTAGGTGACATCTCCTTTGCCTGCAGGGATATTTCAGTATTGTATGTAGACTCTGAATAAAACAGATTAGCACTAAAATATCTTTAGCTGGCCAATTATGACATCAACTGAAAATGACAACTGATGAATGCTGTCAGGGAACTGGACGAAGAAAGTGAGTACACTTTCTTTGTTCAGTTCTACTTGGTTTTCATCTTGACTAGATCAGCAGGGATTCATCTAGAGGGATGAAAAGCTGATGAGCTATTCACTGATCCAGTAGAGGCAACTGTCCACTTGTCTACAGATGTATGCACACTTTTCATTGTGTCTAAATGAGGATTATTTTCACTGTCCCTTAAGCATGTCCAATTTATTTATTTCTCAGGCAGCTAAAAATTCAGTCAAGTTATCAACTACAGAACACTCCCCTCATTTCTTAATCAAATCTGCTGTTAATGTGGGTTTACCTGTCTGATACTTGTTGGGAAATCAGTTTTATCTGAAAATACCACACTGCTTTGTCAACATAATTCTGGTAACAGTTATGAAACTTAAAAGTATATAACTTGAAAATCTTAAATGCTCTTTAACTGCTCCTTTACAGACCTCTCAAAAATTTAATCAAAGAGAATTGCCAAATAAAAGAAAGACAAGCCTCTATTAATAGCATCATTTTGAGTAACATCTCAGGATATCAAGTTTATATCTTTATCACAATTTAGTTTTTGACACCCTTCATATCAGTAAAATAGTTGTCATATATTATATGAAACAATAACTACTGATTCATTTGTTCTCTGTCACTTTTGTTACCATATTTGCCTGAATGTAATGCACACTTTTTTTTCTCCAGATATTCCTAAACAATTGACTGCACATTATATTCACGCATGTTCAATTTTGTTAGGTATTTTACTCGATGCTACCATCAAAAATCATTAAAGGTTTTCAAAAAATGTTGCATATCCAATGCAATGGATGATGACATGCTGTGGGAATCAGAAGAGGATGAGGCAAAGGTTCAAGGAAGCAAATCTGATGGTAGTGTCAGTTCTAGCGATGACAAAGAGTTATATGAAGATGAATGATTAGCTTAGTGTATTACCATGTATAAACTTTTCAATAAATTTTGTAAAATTGGCACATAAAAATAATTTCAACGAAAGATTTCCAAAAATGTTTAATATGTCAATAGCTGTTTACTGTATTTAGAAATATTCAACACATTTTGTACAATTGATGTGTAAAAAAACAAATTTTCTTCAATTTAACCTTACAAAATTGGGTGCACATTATATATGGGCAAATATGGTACCTTATTACAAAATCTTTATGTTTTGTTTTTAATATTCTAATAAAGCTTTGTTATATATATAACTAACTCTGTTGACTGATTATAGATGGCAGAAACACTATCTGGTTTTATAACACTAATTGAGGTGGTTAAGCAATGAAAGTAAGTCCTTTTCTTATTCACTGAAGCAACTATTTATGTACAAACTAGTAATCAAATGTGGCGGATCTTTAGGATAGAAACATTAAACTATCTTATGATTAATACACTGTTCATACCCTCTTTCATTATTTTTTCTTTTTACATGTTCTATGCACAATTATCAAATATTGATCAACCACTTGAATATGTTTCACTCACCTAATTTAAGAATATTTACAGTTGGATATTTTCTTGAAATTTCATTCAAATCCTGTGAAATAACAGCAATTAGCATTCAAAATTTTTGGTAGCTAATGTACTTATCTTACATATTATTAACAATGTATTATTTATTTTTCAATTCACATTTAGATATAATAAGACTCTATATAAAATGGAACTTCTATTATTGTACAAAATATCAAATTTAAAGGAGAATCAATACAAAACTTTAGTAACCAACAATATGAAAATGTGCATCATAGAGTAACTGAATGTCCAACTGGTCAAGTGGAATGAAGTAAATGAGAGTCCCATCAGTGCAAAAGATGTAAAGAAAAGTATCTAACGAATCAGCAGTGTCTTCCCTTTTTCCTTAAATGGAACTATAATATCACCCTGACAGTTTTACATCCCATAAGGCCAAATAAAACCTAAACTTACTACACTAGCCAAGTGTATGGATAAAAGAAGAAAACAAATAAATAACAAGCAAAACAAATGAGGCAAAGATATGCAGTTTTGTTGATTTCTTTTTTTACAACACCAATGTTCTTTTCAAACAAGGAGTCATCTTCAAATTTTCATAACTTCTTTGGAAAAGTTTTATAACTCAATATCAAAACTTGTATTTTATGTTTAACCTAGTCTCCACAACTGTCAAGGACTAAAGTTTTGAACTAAGATTCTCTGTCACATAAGAATATTTTGAAGGATTAATTTCCAATAAACTATCTAAATTGTGGATGTAAATAATAAACAGCAAAGGTCTGACAACACTTCTGAGATATCCCATTAGTAAAGTGGTAATTATGAAAAACAAGACAATTCTTGTCAATTCTACTTCCATGCAGTTGCATTTGGGTGAATTACAATGAAAATTGCTGTCTTCTTCTATATTCTACATTGGTGCAGGGTCAGTAAAGATGAAAAAAATGTTACAAGATACTACATGAAAGCTGGGAATGGTTTTTAAGTGTGTGAACATCTTTTGATGTTTATTGGTTATATATCAAAAAATGTTGCAATTAAGCATACTAGATAGTCAGAAATTTTCTAGGATATACATATGAAAAATTGGTGCTGTCCATTGAAAATGGAATAAATGGTCGATTTATCCTTTATTCAAATTAAAAACAAACAAGAAATGTACATCAGCTCTTAAAGATTTTAAATGAGATGATTTCATTTCTTTTGACATTTAACACTGTAACTGCATAATTGTATTTACAGTACTGAGTCAGCACCATTTATATATCACAAAAAAAATGTAAAAAATATTTTTAGTTTCATTTGAAATTAGCAAATTCAATATCTGACATAAAAACATCCTATATTGCAAACTTATTTTCACATTTATCTGAAATTGCCCATTATAGTTTTCAAATCAGAGAAGCACAAAAAAAATAATATCCATCTTTTATTTGCCAAAAAGTGATCTTTGGGCTTCATGTTCAGTCAATTATCAACTGATGGCAAACAAGTCTATGTGTAACAGTATCTATAGATGCAGGGGTGAAATTCTCAAAAAAAAAAAAGTCAGTGTGTGTGAACATAGCATGCCAACCTATCTTCTGTCTGCCACAGATATTGCCAAGAGAACTTTTTGTTTAATACCAAAAGTTTATCTGAAATGCTATTTATATGCATAATACAGATCAAAAGGTGCAATATTAAACTTTTACATGCGAAAAGGTGATAAAGCAAGTGAACAATTAGGTCTAAGTTCTTGATAACATAAGCATGCTATACTGAAATTGTTTTTCTACCACATTATTCTTAATTAGTTCAATAAAACAAATTAAAAAAATAGAATACTAACACGTCTGTCTACCTTTGCGGCTGTTACGTCTCCGTTTGTTAATTAACTTTCCGTAACTTCGTTCCGACGAAACTTTAGCGACATAAG
>NW_013666371.1:0-1124 GCF_000517525.1 Limulus polyphemus | reverse complement strand
TCAAGAGTTTCATCAATTCTTGGCAGTGGGTATGAGTCCTATTTGGTTATACTGTTAAGAGCCCTGAAGCCCACACAACAACATTGGGTCCCATCCTTCTTCTGGACTAACATGACAGGAGCTGACCAGAGACTATATGTTTTCTCGACTATCCCTCCCTTAATTAGGTCATCCATGACCTCCATCGCTTGTCACTTTGCCGGAGCTATTCTCTTCGAAGGGATCTTTATTGGACGGTGATTGCCTGTGTTTATTCTGTGCTTCACAAGGTCTGTGCAGCTGAGGTCATGATCTCCTTTTGAAAAGACGTCTGCATAACTCGCCAAGAGTTCTCTAACCTGAAGAGCCTGTGATGATTACAAATGGACTGTGCTCTTCTCATAGAGGTCAGTTAAATGCCCTGGGAAAGGGTGTCCTTTCTTTTTGGTTGTATTTCTTGCCTTAACATTGACTAGCTCTATCTCCTGGCACACACCCAACAATGCCCATTCCTTAAGTGTCTGCTCACATTTAGAGAAATTAACCACTATTGTGGGTACTACTTGAAGACCTGCCACAAGTGACCTTCCAATCTTCATGTCTGCTGGCCTGGAAGGGTTTTCCACTGCTTCCACAAGCATCGGGCTTTCTTTTGAGATGTTCTTTTATTCTACCTCAAATTATCTTCTCTGACATAGGAGGTATTGTTGCTGACTTAAGTGCTGTGACATGCAAATCAACAGATGCAGCAAACACTTACCAGAACTTGGCCTTTGTTATTCCCAAACGTCATTTTATCAAAGTTAACTACACACTTCCTTGGTAGTGAGTAGTCCAACCCTAATATGCATTGGTCTTCAATGTCAGCCAAGTATACTTTGTGTCTGTCCTTTATGCTAATGAGCTCAATAGTTACCCATACTGGTCCCCACAACCTTGCATAATGTACTGTCACACCACAGAGTTTCTGTATGGCTTCTGGTACTCCTTTGTAATCTAGCACCTTGATACTCATAAGGGTTTGCTGAGATGCAGAATCTATGACAAAGTTGTACTTTTGGCCATCCAGCTTTCCTGTCATGTAGACACTATTTGTACTTGCTTTTTACACTTGGTTGTTGGGACTTTCATGATGGGGGTTGGTG
>NW_013666370.1:425482-441732 GCF_000517525.1 Limulus polyphemus | reverse complement strand
ACTAGCTGCCTTCCCTCTAGTCTTACACTGCTAAATTAGGGAATCCGGGTTTCGATACCCATGGTGGGCAAAGCACATATAGCCCATTGTGTAGTTTTGTGCTTAATTACAAACAATTCGATATAAAACTCATTAAAATCCTAGCAGTATCGACTTTCTACATACACTCTATTTTTTTTTACTTATGAAAAAACATTGAATTTGATGTTCTACTTTGTAAAAACAAATGTTATTGGTTCGGTAATTTCTTCTCTTTTGGATCGAATTTCCAAATCCTTTCTAAAGCTCCCGTCAAACAATATATATATAAAATAACTGGAAAACTGGATTACCTATTAGGAAACCAGTGAAATAGAGACGTTATTGTAGAAGCGTAACAGGAAAAACAGTTGCGTTGAACCGAGATCTTCTTTCAGTATATATTTCATCTTCGAAACATTCTTGAGTATTGGAAATTACAACAACGGGATTTTACAAGTTTCAATAAATCCTATTTCTGTGAAATATGGTGAATCGAATCCCATTTTTATCCAAGTTTGTGAGTGTGTGTGTCTTGTAAATGAAAGAAAGAACTGTTAATTTTTTCACCACGAGATTCTATAAAAGACAGTTTTCTTTGTTTGTTTGTTCTTTGATGGAAGTAGCACGAAGATGAAATTAATTTTCAAAGTTTCCACCAACATAGTAGATTCAAATCTACGGATTGTTGTGCGTGTATTTATGCCTATGTTAAGTTCTGATAAAAACAAATGCAGTAAAACATTGAAGAACAATGAGGAAACATATAATAGTTTCAATATGTTTCAAACGAGTTAGAAAAGCTGCTTAAGATTTAGTTAAGTATTACACTATGTTTCAAATGAGTTGATAAACAGCTTTAGATTTAGTTTTATATTATATTATAACCTCATAAAAAGATTCTACGATCAGTTCTTAAGTAAATTCGGACTTGTAAATTGAATAATGGTAGAATAGTTCCATTATCTGACAGAAGAGGGAGACACTCTATGCACAATTTTCATCGCCGTTCATCCCTAAAGTTCAGTACATCCTATGTCAGTTGTATATAGGCCAAAAGTTTTAATTTTTATCCCAAAAGAAAGAGTTTTGTCTAATATTATTCGTTAAAAGGAACTACAATTTCCATTGTTGTAACATTCACAGAGTTTTACCCATCATTTGATTCGTGATATAAAAAAGAAAACGAATAAAAAAATCACAAAGCGCTTCACATACGTATTTTACAAAACAATCAGTTCTAACTGCCCTTTATTAGCTGAATAATAAGAACATCACTAGCCACACTAAACCGATGATCAGACAAGTTTTATCGAGTACTCAAAACAAAAACAAGACAATAAATCATGTTCTGATCTTCTGCCGAAAAAATCAAAAAGTACAGAAAGATATTCCAGAAGCAGAACCTATTCAAATCGGTTTCTCATTGAATTGCGTACACTTGTATTTTTCTATAAAATGTCATAATTAAAAATAAGTTGTCAAACACTTAAACGTTGTCATTTTAATATAATTCAGCTTTTAAACTCATCTGCAGATATTTATGTTTCTTTATGATTATAAATTTGTATCCCCCATATAGTTGGTCGACGATACGCGTGAGAGCTTATAACGGGATAAAGTGGGTTTCGATACCTGCGGTGGGTTTGTTTGTTTTGAATTTCGCGCAAAGCTACACGAGGACTATCTGAGCTAGCCGTTCTAGCGTTGTACGTCCGTAGACATACCGCTGTTTTTTTTTATTAAATACCTATCACAGATTTATGCACTGTATGTTTTTATAATGTAAAATTTTCAACAAAAACTTAACTTCTAGAATTTCGAGTGCAATAAGGAAGAAACATAACAAAATGCTTGTAGAACTACAAAATAATGAGTTAGAAAATATATTAACCAGAACACTTTCAACTAGATACTGAACTGAATATATTTCTTCAACGATTATAAGTACACAACTTCAGAAATTGTTGTTGTTTCACATGTAGGTAGGCCCCCAGTAGTCACCACCTGAGTCATACATTTATTACTTTATTAATCAGTATACCACAATGAAAATACTTTTCGAAGAGTTTTAACTACTTTTTTCAATAATTATATACTGTTTTACGATTTGTTAGAATTCCGAAGATATAGTGGAGAGGATCTGAAAAAACCTCGACTGACCTAATGTGGAAACACAGGTATCTGTAAAATTCTTAGTGGCTGTTATATTCTGTTGGACGGCAAAGAAAACATGCAGGGTCTATTAACTTTCTTCATTGAGTAACAATGAAAAGAGTGTTTGTCGCTCATGTGAAATGTATCATCATTTTATGTTTGTTTTTATCTATTTCTCTATTTAGTTCATAAGAAAAGAAATGTATATCTCTGAAGCCTTGAAAGATACTGAATGGGATGAGTTATTGGATTAATGTGTGTGTGTCTTTGTGTGTGAAATTTGATTACATTGTCCTTTGTGGTTTTCTAAGCTTTTAACTAGTACTTAAAGTTGGAACTTTTAATCAAAACGGAATCTTAGTGAGCTAATTGGAGAGAAGCAGGAGTCGGGCCTAGGGCTGCTGACTGACTCTCTCCTTCTGGACAGTAGTTAAAAATTAGATAAAGCTATAGTTGAACATTACACATCCTGGTCACCACCACATTGGAGAGAAGCAGGAGTCGGGCCTAGGGCTGCTGACTGACTCTCTCCTTCCGGACAGTAGTTAAAAATTAGATACCCCACCACCGCATTGGAGAGAAGCAGGAGTCAGGCCTAGGGCTGCTGACTGACTCTCTCCTTCCGGACAGTAGTTAAAAATTAGATACCCCACCACCACATTGGGGGAGCATTTGAGATTTTATTGACTCTTTATAGCGATTGAAAACAACAACAACATTTTAAAAATTAATAACATAATTTTCAATTCGCTAGGGAGAATGAACTTGGGTGGATCCGAGTGAAATTTGGGATGCACAGCCCACCCCAACACCCCCTAGCGCCAACCCTGACAGCACCTACCACCACAGGATTTTGTCTTTGTAAATTTGTACTTGGCCATTCTTTGTAGTAAATTTCAATTTATAGGTACTAAATTGATTGCTCCCTAGTGGCACAGCGATACGTAAGTCAGCTTATAACGCTAAAAACTGGGTTTCGATACCAGTGTAGCTCTGAGCTTACCAGCAAACAAATAGACTAAATTTATTTCAATTTCACTCTCACACAGATGCAAATAGAAGAACTTATTAAAATATTTTGGGCAGACGTACTGAAGAAAAGTAAAGGTTTCGTCTTATAGGGTCTATATATATATATATAAAGTCAAGTTATTTTGTTTAGGCATGTACTTATAGTCGAGTGTCAAACTGTTGATCGAGACGTAATACTGCTGGAAAAGGTACCCATTATTCAAATCGAAAACCCTTCTCAACTAAAAACGAAGAATTATATAAATTCTAAAAGATGAACTTTACATATTTCAACCGATTCCAAGATGATATTTAACACACGTGTTCTAACATATTCCATAGATAAGCTAATAATTATCAAAACTTGACTTAATAATCTTCAAACAATCTTATAACTTTTAAACATAAAAAATTGAATCAATATGTATATATATATACATATAGCACACATGAAAGGTATACAAGTATGAATTATGTGCACACTATTAATTATAAACTATGCTTTAAACAGAAAAAGAGTGTATAAACATCTACATTATAACAAAAATACACAACTGCAATACACAATTAATATTTAAGTAAATTCCAGTTAAATATAGCTAAAACGAATTATTATAAACCAGTCTTAGTAAAACTTTGATTATAAGTGCAAAGATATTCAAAATATAATGTGAAAATTGAACATTTATAGGGGTTATCCTCTATGCTAAAAAAGTGTTAAACTAGGCACAATAGATTATCACTCTTTCAATCAATCATTTCCTAGTTTGCCCCTAAAAAAAGAAAGGTCCACCTTTCAAAAACGCTTGGATTATTATGTATCGTGTTTCTATGATTTCTTGAACCTACGGGTTTTCCTAACATCACGAATCTTTCAAAAGTGTCACTTAGAGTTTAACCACTCGTTATTTAATTGTAGGAAAACAGAGAAAAGCGAAAATGTCAATAAAACTGGTATTATTTACAGTACTTATCAATTCGAGGGCTCATCATGCATTAAGTGTGAGTTTTTAGAGATTCAATAGAATTTGTTTTCATTTGTGTAATAGTTATATAATATATTTCATATGTAAATAATGCTTTTGATCCTGCATAAAAGATCCGAAAAAAACTGAAGATAAAGATTACCAGAATAACGTAAATATCTTAAGATACGCACAAACTAACATAGAAAGAAACCTCAGAGAAAGTACTTGCATAATCAAAATCAGACCCCTACGTATAAATAGAGATGATAAGCCAATCAACATGTCCTACTGGAAGACCTGTTTATCTTAAATATTCTAGCACGTATGACTTACCTTACCCCCTATCTCTTGATCTTATTTTTCAAAAATGAACTCGCCAATTAACGGTTGAAACTAAATACTTAATTCACGGACACTGTAGAATTTTACCCTGATGATGGTAACACGTTTACCGAAACTACTTGACTGTAAGCTCAATTAAATAATTTTACTTATCATTTTGTCAAAAAACGTCGTTTTTTGTAACTGTTACCTTAATTAGTTTTATATAGGCTTTTTAAACTTTTATCTAGAATTTCAGATGTTTTAATTAGAACGGTACCTTAGTACGTTAAACAGCCAAAATCTGCGCCGTTCAGATATATCTTTATTTAATTTTGAAATACTGACCAGAAGAAGGAAGATCTTTCGGCAGCACCCGTCGCCACAGGAGCTTATCAGGATGTTTGAACTGGATAACCTAAATAACTGTCACTTTTATAACGCAGTCAAAGCTGAACGTAAAAAGCGCGTTCAGCAATATCATGTAACGACCCCTGCCTATTTTGATCTACATTTTAACATGTTTTGGCTGTGTCTAACCAATACAACTTAGTCTTATATACTTTATAAAAAGAAACTTCGAATTTTCTCGAATATTTCTGGCAAAATATTCTAGTAAACTTTTCGCATTTATGTGAAAGTAAGATTTCAATCAATTTATAAGTTAAAGATATAAGTTAAAATTTACTAATAATATAAAACTGGCCAGACACAAATTTACGACAACCAAGTAAAAACGAAGAATTATAAAAGTTATAAAACATGACATATATATTTCAATAGTTTCAAAGCTGATACTAACAAGTAAGCCAACATTTACCAGAAGTTAGTCGTTACATACCTCAATATCTTCCAACAATGCAATAACTTTTAAACATAAGAAATTGCACTAATATAATGAAAGAATGGGCTTGACGCTTGCATGCAAGAAAACGTATAGAAGTATGAATTATTTGTATACTGTTAATTATAAAATATACGTTAAATAAAAAACACTATAACCAAAGAAAACAAGTCACAATGTTGGTTGTACACAATTAATTTTTAAATTTAACTTCGTTTAAATATCGCTATTACGAGCTGCTGTAAACCAATCCAATAAACCTTTGATTAAATACAAAAAAAATTGAAAGAGTTAAAATTTATAAAAGTTATCACAGTTGCAATAAATTACCATTTTCTATACTAAGGAGGTCTTAGAACATGCAGAACACACTTTGAGAAAAGGTCATTTATCGTTTTAACCACCTTTTATTTAATTGTAGGTTAATTCAAAAAGCAAAAAAAGTGAAGATGCGAATGAATATGTTATACTTTATTTATCAATTCGAGAGTTCGTCATGTGTGTTGGAATACATAAACAGTTTGTTTGTTTGAATTCTGCACAATGGGCTATCTGTGCTCTGCCCACTACAGATATCGAAACCCGGTTTCTAGCGTTGTAAGTCCGCAGACATACCGTTGTGCCACTGGGGGGGGGGCACATAAATAGTTAAATGTGAATTTTTAGAGAGTTTAGATAGAATATGGCATCATCAGGGTAATAGTAATATAATCTAGTTTTTATGTAATTAATGTCTTTGATCCTGCATTGAGATGATGCTTAAATGTAATACCAACTAGTTCATTCGACAATATAGATAATACTTAAACGTGATAGAATGCCGAAGAAAAGCTATCATAATCCTTCTATACGAGTTTGACAACTTGTATTATCTGGTAAAAAACTGAAAATATCAAATCCTTCTATGGCATAGTTATCCAATAAGAATTTATTCACTCTAACTGTTGGAAATTGTTCTGTCATTTGTATTGTTGTGTATACTCAAACTATCAATTGAAATGCAGTACCACAAAATCACATCTGATTTGATAAAGATAAACACAGTCAAAATATCTCTTTTGATTATGCAGTAATTATACTCTAAAGTATTAAAACTTTCCGAGTGTATTAATCCAGGGTAGATTAAGAATTTGGATTAGAGTTTCAATGTAAGCATCTTTAGAATTTACTTTCGTAAATTTTATATAAGATTGGGCAGATTTAAAGACCGTCGTCTTGAAAGATTGAGCAGTATGGGCATCTTTAAAGACCGGAATATACTGTCACATTTCTAGATATTATGAGCATATTTCATGGTTAAAAACAAAAATGGCTTGACTTCTTGTGAGAAGTTATGATAGTAGGAAGCGAAATTGACTGAACAGCTATAGATTACTTTCTATTTGTTTCAAAACAGTTCCCTTCCTGCTCAGAAGTTGTCTAAATTCTTCAATTTTTGTCTGAACAATTTTCATAGTGCTTTGTATTTTAGATTAGTACTATATTTCTAAATGACTATAGTCAGATTCTCTGTTACAGTTGTTCCATACATATATGTCTTGCCAAATAGAACATAGCAATAACGTAGACCAAGCACAAGAGACTATTAGTCATAAAAAGGTGGCAGTGTATTTCACGTCTAAAAATTAATCCCATTTTCTCATCAATTCAGCTCTGAACACGTACTTTTTGGCTTTCAAAATCTGGCTGAACACACCAGCACTGTGATATGCTATCATGTTTTATCGAAGGTGTCCAACTATTCGACTGTCTTTGGAGAAACGCTACAGCTGTCACTTAAAAAAACGCTAATGTTGAATATTGTATCATTTTTCTTAACTTACTAAGACAATTAGTGGCGATCTTGCACTTTTAAGACCTTGTTACACAGCATGCAATCAATTTAAGTATTATTAAATGTGTAGTTTGAGTAAAAAAAAAATTTTCAAATCTGTCGTTTGAATATATATAAATATTTTAATGCATTGTAGTAGTTGTTTCATGAATTCGTTTTCTGCTCACAACACTTTACCCAGAGCTATAGAATTTCATGAATATTTGCAGTTACGTTGTTAAGGATTGTTATTATTGGTAACCACTATCAAATTAGTAATGTTACTTTATTGTACCACCTGTATAAATAAGTTTTTATGAACAATTCATTTGGAATATCTCATAATTGCGAGTAATAATAGGAATGGTGTCAGTTTGTACTGACACAATTGTTGGAACCAACAGTTCAGATTATAGAAATTTACATCGTATCATTCGGTACTGAAAATCCCCCGATGGTACAGCGGTAAGTCCTCGGAGTTACAATGCTAAAATCAGGGGTTCGATTCTCTTCGGTAAACACAACAGATAGCTTGATGTGGCTTTGCTATAAGGAGACACACACAAACGGTACTGAAAACTTTGATATATAGTTTCTTCATTCTAAAATATACTGTAACATTATGGTGCAGGAAGGATAAACATCATAAAATGTCTAAACTTCAATAAAAGTAGTATTGTACTTAGAAAGGATAAAACAGTATTGTTTGTATAAATGTCCAAACCTCAAAATAAGTATTGTTTGTAGTTAAATTTACTGTGTTTAATAAATGTTATGTCTCTCTGTGTTTTATAAAAATAAAAGTCATAAGCTTAAAATTCTATATATATAAAAACCACATAGGATATTATCATCGAATTACACAAAGAAACATGTAGATAGTAATTCAAATACATAATTATTTTTCCAATGCTCTAAATACCGAAAAAGATAAGAAAGAAACACAAGTGGGGCAGCAAACACTCCTTCCATTGATATACCAGAGAAACTCCTTAGACTCAGTTTTATTTACCGTGAAACATACCAAAACAGATTCTCAGAATTTTGCAGATAAGGCTTCTTCCATTGTAAGTCAGGTAAGGTTTCTTTCCATTGTTTATACCGATATCTAACAAAACAGAAAACTCTACATTTAAGTATTGTACAGTTATTTAAAATTCTACATTTTCCAAATTATTTCTTTTTATTTATATAGATGATCCTTTTTTATAAATATATATATATATATATTTGGTTTAATTGCTAATATTGCTTAACTGTTAGTAGGAATGCACTACGTATAATATTCTATATTTTGTGTGCGCGTCTCCTATTCATGTACTAGATTCATTGTGGCTAAAAGTGTTTAATTATTTAAACCACCTTGTATTATTCAGTAGGTGAATAAATATGAATTTGTTTGAATTGAATTGTGTACACAAACAATGATCAGACACAAATAAACGGTAATAATGTAAAAACGAATAATTGGAAAATATGACACATACATATTTCATCAGTTTCAAAGCTCATAGTTAACACACGTGTACTGACATATTCCACACTTAAGCCAATAATAATTAGAAACTAATTATTACATAACTTAAAATCTTCAAACATTTAAACGTAGAACAATACCATTAAAATGGAAAAGGCGGGATGTAAAGTTATACTGTATCCATGACAACTTACACATGTAAGAATTATATGAATACTATTAATTGTAAAGTGTTCAATAAACAAAAAATAATTGCATAAATAATTACTTCTAATTACATATACTATAACCAAATGATAATACACAAATAAGTTTCTTTATAAATTTCAGTTAAATATAAATATTACTAATTATTGTAAACTAATCCTGGCGCAAAAGTTTAATTATAAATATGAAAAAATAGTTCGAAATTATGGTTATGACTAGCAGCCTCCACGACCACGTTTATCTAATTATTAATTAGTAACTTTGTAAAAAAAGTAATCAGTATCTATATTAAAACATTAATAATTAATAAGTACACTTAAGTGTGTGTTATTCACCATGCCAACGATTTACACCCGATCATCATGTCCTTACAGTAAGTGTTTAATTCAAAATGGAATATGAAAGAGTAAGAATCTACAGGGATAAAACATGATTACAATACTTCGTCATCTTCGACGTTAAGAAAGTGTTAGTTGTAAATTCGTTAATAATTCCCAAAGTCCTCCTTATAATTTAAATTAGATCCAAAGTTACTTCATAACTACGCATTATGTATTTATAGGTTAAACACCCTTTATTTGAGATATTAAGAGTGAAAAACACAAAAACCGAAGTTTTTGTTGTTGTTGTTGTTTTTGGTTTTTGGCACAACGAAAGGTAAAATATTTATTCTTACTTAAAGCCGACTAGTTTCGGTAACACAATTACCATCATACCCAGCATTGGATATATTTACATTGCTAGTTTGGCCCAAACGAGACAGCTTTTTTCGTTTGCTAGAGGAAAGGTCAACACTACCCACCGCCAACTCTTGGGCTGCTCTTTACCGACGAATAATTTCATTAACCATCGCATTATAACATCCTCATAGCTAAAAGGGAAGGGATTTGTTTAGTGACGGGATCCGAACCCGCTACCTGCCCATTACGAATAGGGTGCTCTAACCATCGGACCATGCCAAGCCTAAGAAATGACTTTTGATAGCTGAACTATTTTTACCAGAAAGCCATTCATTTTAACATTGCATAATTGAATGGTGTGTGCACTGTAAATAGTTTGTGGTAAAGTGAATCTTTAACTATTAGTTAAGAAGCTATGTTTTTTTATGTATCAAACAATATTTGATATTTTCCACCTGAATGGCAGCTTATGTGCACGAGGCCTAAACGCCCATTATTCGGGTGTAGCCGTTCTTAATATTGGTCAATTAACTACAGAAAAAGAGACCAGCCAATAACATATAACACTATAAGGGTTTTGCCCAGTTTATTGATTATAACAATGGAGCTGATTGTCGCTTTTGGAACGCAATCATAGTTGAAAGTGCTGAGTGTATTCAACTGCATAGCGTCTCCAACCCCAGATCCTTCTTCCGCACCCCGATACATAATGACTAGGTCACTTCCGGCCTAATCTTTGAAATACTTGGCCCATTTTATTCTGTTAATGCATCTTAACCCGAAGAAGTTAATGTGCCTTGATAAAGTAAATGATCTTTAAAAATCTAAAGTCATTTAATTTATACGAATTTGTTGTTGTCATTTTAATGCCAAGCTACACAATGAACTATTTGCGCTTGTCTACCGATGGGAATTGAACCCAGGATTTTAATATAGTAAGTTCGAAAAATTACCGTTGCAAATGATTTTTGATATGAGTATTATGTATATTTTTAAGGGAGGTATTCTAAGTTACGCCAAAACTGTGACTAATCTATTTGCATATTAGCAAATTTGGGTAATTGTTTTTAAAAAAGATTGATCCACTTTTTTAACTCATGCACGACTGTCTATCATTACAAATCAAATGATACTATAATATATATTGTTGCGTCAGCGAGGTCACGTGACTAGTGTCACGCCACCTGCTTTCTAGAACTATCCCGTTCCTTCGGGAGTGCTCTAGCATTTACTAGATTGGGGGGGGGGGGGGTCTGGTATATATAAGATGGTCATGGCGTAACAGAACAATATGTGTGTAGGTAGTGAGTAATTGAACTGCAGTCAGAAAGTATTGTTGAAGTTAACGTTCGTTGATATAGCGTTTGCTATAGAGCGACTGTTGAATTTAAGTGTATCGGTAAAGTTATATTCAGAAAGAATAAACCAGTTTTATTAAGAAAGGACTTGTGTCACTAAAGTTTCGTCGGAACGAAGTTACGGAAAATCAATTAACGACTGGAGGCGTAACAATATATATAATAATATATAAATTGTTGCTGTTAATCAATGTTGCACAATGAGATATTTGCAGTGCCCAGTACAGGGATAAAACCAATAATTTTACAGGTATAACCTCTCAAGCTTATCACTGAGCCATTGGAATAATAAATTATTAGTAATATATCATAAGGGTACAAACGGAATATATTTTGTGCATTAACAATGAGTTGTATAAACAGAAACAAAATAATTATGTTAAGAACTGGAGCGCTTCGGTTCCAGACTCATTCTGAATAAATAAATATACGTTAATAAACCATAGATTATAATGTATTTTTGAAACACAAAGTAGAAAGAAAACTTCGTGCCACGTGTAGTAACCAAATTTGTTTTTTACTTACCAAATGCATGGCCAGTCGATTAGGGCGATCGACTCTCAAGCTGAGGGTCGCGGGTTCAAATCCTCGTTCCAACAAACATGCTCGCCCTTTCAGCCGTGGGGGCGTTATAATGTGACGGTCAATCCCACTATTCGTTAGTTAAAGAGTAGGCCTCGTGTAGCTTTGCGCGAAATTCAAAACAAACAAACAAAGAGTTATTCTGTCAAATCATTTAGTAGAGACAAATGACAATACCAGAAATCGGAAAACGACAAACATTACATTCAGGAATTTAATGTTTATGATGTAGTTCTTTCCTTTTTTTATTTATTGAATATGTAACTTTGCTTTTCAGAACCAATACGTGTGGTGAGAAGAGGTAGCCCATTTTGTGGTTTGTGCTTAATTAACAACCAAACCAATTTTGATAATTAAAACAACAAAAAAACAACATCGGTACAAATGTATAAAGAATGATTCACTCAAATGTTAAAGCCCCCCCCCCCCACAGTGGAACTGCGGTATGTCTGCGTACTTACAACGCTAGATATAGGATTTCGATTCCCGTGGTGGACAAAGCACAGATAGCCCATTGTGTAGCTTTGTGCTTAACTACAGACGAATGTTAAAAAAACAAACAGCTAAAACAATCGCCCATCTTTTCTTGAGTTTACCTACTTCAGGTATTTTAATTTACATGATGACAAATCTGAGAATTGTATAATTTTTTATATATACTGTTTCTTCATCACAACAGAAACAGATAAATGTACTAAATATTTTATTTTCATGACATGTACGTTGTTGTGTTTTTATTTTCAGAAATACTTTGTTTTTCGTTTTGTATCGTTTTTACTGACTGTTGGTAAATCAATATTGTAATTAATTTATATACGTGAATTATCCAGTTTGGTTTAACTCGTAAGAAAATACCAGTGGCACACTAACAAATAATATACTGTAGATACAAAACATACAAAATACAAGTTAAATTGTTTGCTATTTACTACAAAATCATAAGTTATACAAATGATAAGAACGTTTTATCTAATAGCCATTCCGGCAAACTATTGGGAGGGGGGGCAATGAAATTCGCTTCCAATTTAATTTTTGGGGAAGTACTTGTCCCCCCCCCCCTCTCCCGGTTCCGAAGAGTTTCGTGATCCTGCTTCTTGGAAACCGGTTTGTGAGGTAGCAAAGTTATACAGCAGCAAGTGGATATCCATTGAAATTGTTGTTTTACTTATTTTTCTGTAATTTACCATTACATTCAGGATTAATGATACATTTAAACTCTAACCTTCTCAGTAAAATTAACTAAAACGCAATGTAAACGGTTGTAATAAGTAGGATTTTCTTTCTTTTTCCTTGAAAATCCTCGAAAAATTTCCTTCGCAAATTTTACATTGTAACGTCAAAGGTATCTGCAATGCTATAAGTTGAACAAAATATTTTTAACCGCGGCTCTGAGTTTTTTTGTTTGTTTTCAATTACAAACTTTTAGCTCATAGCTCCGTTATCTCTTGGCCGATTTGAGATTACAGTTTTGGGCCCAGGAGATCAAACCCTTTCGACTGACGTATTTGACCACGCCCAAAGTCTCATAGATTAATTTACACTATTCCTGCCTAAAATAATTTCAATTTGAGGGTAGTCTGGTGGTGATCCTGATGAGTAATAAAATATAATCGGATATATGCGCACCACACACTTGTTATTGCTGGCGCACAAAATATATATAAAGACGAAATGTGTGTTTGTTTGAATCCTAACTCCTCCGAGCCTATTGGGCCAATCTCAAACAACCTTGGCAGGTTTACACTTCAGACAATGTTGGATATTCTAAAGAGATTCAAGGTCAAAGTATGAAAGTTGCTGGAGATTGTTTCTCAAACAACCATGCTTTTCTCATGGTCAATGAGGTGTAGGGTGTTCAAGGGTGGGATAACCGCAAAATCTATATTTGTTGATATATGGAAAGCAAACTGCAAATGTTGTTTATGAAGTTTTGTTATAATTTTAAAATTTTGAGATAAAGTTTATGTTCAAGTTATTACTTTGAAATATATGCTTGCTGTTAAACTTATATTGTTTTAATTAAGTTTAAACATTCCCTGTACATAATAAAAATGAAAGAAAAAAGGGTCTCTAATTTTGATTCAAGAATTGCGTATTTAAACATTTATTAAAAAAAAACATTTCCACATTTGATAACTATTTCCAACTGTTGCCAAATTCACAACAGATAATTCGTCTCATCTCTTCAAAATCAGCTTTTTTGGAAATTTCGAACCAAAGTCTCATTATTCCTTATCTCCATATACAGCAGAACATCAAATCACTTGCACCAGATGTTCCCCATTCTCTACCCTATCAGCCATTCCTTTGCTAGATATTAACAATAAATCTAAAATATCATTGTTCTTAACAGATTCCTTAACCAATTGTTGAAGAAAACCACCCTAAAGAGTTTCTAGAAACCCATCTTCTTCATGATTTGACTCTAACATTTGTGGGAGACAAAAATAGGTCTGAAATGATGTTTTACACATTCCTCTGATTTGAAAACAAAAAATGGAAACTTAAGAAGAATTTGAAAAAAAATCTGCTTTTAACGTGGTTTTTATCAAAAATGCTGGATCTGTTTAATTATTTTTCATTTGAAGGTATTGATAACAGACATAATCTGTACTATGTACTATAATACATTGCATCTAAATATTATTATATACTAATTGGAGTACCCGTCCGTTGGACTGGTGAAATAAAAACTCGTTTGCAACAAAGAATAGGAAATTGTGTTTCTATGTTTTTTCTTAACATAATAAACATTAAGAGTGCAATAAAAATACATAAAGGTACCAATACTGAAAAGAAAGACATAGAAAGAATTATATCAATATGAAATTGGATGATGGGTGTCCAAACCCCCCAAGTTATTCATGACCTTCTTCATGTCATCCTGTATCACTGTGTCAAGTTTGGTGTTGAATGATCAAGAAATGTGGATAGGTATAAGGAACAGACATAAAATGATAGATATACGACCGTGTATTATATTTCCCGGACACACACACACTTTGCTTTACATAGTAGATGCTGCATCAAATACAATTTCATTTCCTTAACCCTGTATTCCTGAAAACACACACAAAAAAAAACACTATACTTGATGTAAGATGGTATGGCAATATAACTTATTTTCACAGAGATATTATTATCAAATAATAACAATTTCATTTGCTATTTTAGTTATATTGAGAAAGTGGCGCCATCTAGTCAACTTAACTAATATAAAACGTATAGTAATTTACAGTATAGTAACAGTATCTTTGGCCCGGCATGACCTGGTGGATAAGGCGCTCGACTCGCAATCTGAGGGTCGCAGGTTCGAATCCAAGTCCCACCAAACATGCTCGTCCTTTCAAAGAGGGAAGGCTGTCAAGTGGGTTGCATCCTTGACGTAAGAAACAGCTTTAGAAACGATGGCAGAGCAAGATCTGCCATCGGCTCAACGGTCCGCAAGGACTATGGGAAAAAACAGAAAAAAACAGTACTTTATGACAGTCCTTTACAAACAAAAAGAAAGGAAGAAGTCTAGCCATTGCCGTTCCCGTATTGTGAATACAAATATTCGTGGTTCGCAACCCGCAAAAACGCATTCTACACTTTAGAGTGTGGGCTGTAAAAATCACAGGCATATGCCATTGTTATATCAGATAAGAGTAACCTAATAGTTGGTGGTTGGTGTTGTTGACTAACTGCCAAACTAATGTGCAGACATTTAGTATATAAGCCTAGGCAAATTGTAAAATGCAGAACAAGTGACCGTATTTTACTATTTGCGAAGGCACCTGATATTTGCCTAAATTACTAATCCCCTGCGATTAATCCATTATTACAGACATCACATGAAAGCTGCTTTTGTAATAGTAGACAACATGTCTGCTTACTTCAGACTTTGGCGCAAATCTACACAAGGACTATCTGCGCATAGCCATCCCTCATTTTAAACTGATAGATTAGTGGTATGGCAGTCTGTCAATAAAACCCACCTCTAACTCTTTACCTACTCTTGTCTCACCAAATAGTGAGATTCGACAGTCACTTTTATAACTCACCTGTAGCTCCAAAGCGCGAACAGCGTTTTCTTGACAACGAGACGCGAACCATGAGTCCTATGATTCACAGTCCGGGTACGCTAACAATAAGACCACGCTCGGTACCAAGGTTGCAAGGCTTACAATAACATATCTTTGTTACGTATAAAACCTAACTTAATAAGAGAGAACAATTATATAGGATTCTTTATATTTGTTTGTTTGTTTTGGAATTAACCACAAAGCTACACAATGGGCTCTCTGTGCTCTGCCCACCACGGGTATCGAAACCCGGTTTCTAGCTTTGTAAGTCTGTCCGCAGACATGCCGCTGTGCCACTGGGGTTCGATTCTTTATATATATATATTTTTTAAATGAATGTTTTAATCAACAAAATCGATGCTATCAAACAACTTAAAATATATTACATTTTGATTTTTTTGACATTAACCATTTTATATGAAATCTATAAACTCTCATCATATATAACGATATTTTCCAATGTTAAAATTACTGATGGATTTTTGTCATTTATAGGTACTTCGTTTATATATATATATATATATAGTTTGTAATTCGTTTCTCCGTGATTTGCAACACTTAACCTGGAAGGTCTTGTAATGGTTACCACATACTCGTAAATAGTTAAGGTACAGTATATATAGGTACAGTAGTAGTACAGTGGTACAGCGGTATGACTTCGGACTTACAACACTAGAAACCGGGTTTCGATACCCGTAGTAGGCTGCGCACCCACAGCCCGTTGTGTACCTCCATGCTTAATTAGAAACA
>NW_013666370.1:412950-424476 GCF_000517525.1 Limulus polyphemus | reverse complement strand
GGGCCTACCTGGAAGGTCTTGTAATGGTTACCACATACTCGTAAATAGTTAAGGTACAGTATATATAGGTACAGTAGTAGTTAGTGTGCCCAGTTTTAAATCTGAGGGTTTAAGCTCTACACTTTGGGGCCCCCAGTAGTACAGCGGTATGACTTCAGACTTACAACACTAGAAACCGGGTTTCGATACCCGTAGTAGGCAGAGTACAGATAGCCCGCTGTGTAGCTCTGTGCTTAATTAGAAACAAACAAAATCCTACACTTTGGGTACATGGGTGTGGTATAAGAGTAGTGTTCAAATCCCATTATTCAATCGGTCAAGATTTGGCGGTGGGATTTGTTGACTAACTCCCTTCTAGTCTAACAGTTCAAAATTAGGGACATCTATGTATAGATAGACCTTGAATAGCAGCTATTCGCAAAAACTACTAAATAAACCAACAATAATGTTTACTCCTTTAATTTAAAAACGTTTAAGATATCAACACCTCACTTGTAACAGTACCAATACTTATTTCATGATTTAAAAATAACTATTTAAATAAAAGTATCGCTTTAATACGTTTATTTTAGGTTCCAATATGGTACAGTGATATGTTTGTAACTGTGTGTTTATAAATTTCATTGATGATAAAAATACGAACCAGCACTTAATAGAAGAACGTTCTAGAAATTCTGATCAAGTTAAACTTTACAAACGATTAGATTCATTAGCTAACAGAAACAAGAGGGAATCCTCAGTAGCCGCGGTACTTGAAATTCTTTAGGCAAAATTAGAGTAAATTAATCTATGAGACCTTTTTTTTCCCTTTTTATTGGCTATATTTTTGTGCGCCAGCAAAACCAAGCGTGGAGCACGTGTATACCCGATTCGATTTTATTGCTCATCACGATCTCTACCAGTCTACCCTTAAATTGAAATTATTTTAGACAGGATTAAGGTAAATTAATCTATAAGACCTTGGACGTGGTCGAATACACTAATCGAAAGGGTTTGACGGCCCGAGTCCAAAACTAAAATCAGATCTCAAATCAGTCAAGAGATGACGGAGCTATGAGATAAAAGTTTGTACTTAAGAAATCAAACCAAAAAATAACTCAGAGCCATTTAAAAGGGCAAATATTTTTGAAGTTTAAGTTAATATCATTGTCAATAGACGAAACACAAAAGAAGTTTAATATCAAAGTAGGAAATCCTTTTAATTTTCTAAAAAAAAACATTTGAAGATGCTATGTATATGAATTTTGCAGATTCTACCTTGAGGATTTTCAACATTTTGTTGTATTTATGTATGTAATAAATATTGTTGCGTCAGCGAGGTCACGTGACTAGTGTCACGCGACTTCTCTCGAACCTTCGTGAATTGTCGGGAGATTACTAGATATAGGGTAGTCTGGTATATATAAATGGTCACAACATGACGGCATCAGTGTGTGAATGTGTGTGTAAGTAGTGAGTAATTGAACTGCAGTCAGAAAGTATTGTTGAAGTTAACGTTCGTTGTTAAAACGTTTGTTTTAGAGCGACTGTTGAAAATAAGTGTATCGGTAAAGTTATATTCAGAAAGAATAAACCAGTTTTATTAAATAAGGACTTGTGTCGCTAAAGTTTTGTCTGAACGAAGTTACGGAAAATCAATTAACGACTGGAGGCGTAACAATATTCTTTGTATTATGGAAAGTTTTAGTGTCGTCGTTTCAAAGATTTCAAATGTTTCCAATTATGCTTAGGGCTGTAACAACTAAACTGCTGTATACAATTAAATGCATCTGTACAATGATGTAGTTATTGAAACAAGCAAGTACAATACCCATGAATTTCAATGCAAAGGGCAACAGAATACTTTAATAATTATTTTCCGGAAAGAAGGCTCAAGGTCACCTGCTTTAATCACTCGCACCACTATACATAAGGGACGCTTTACTTTGCAATTTGTATTGTCGTGACGTCAGTAAAACGTGCGCATGCCGTGAAACACGAGAAGAATTATGCCCTCTGCAGACTACAACTCAGCATGGCGTATGAACTTCAAAAGCAAGAAATAAAAATATTTGTGATTCTTAATTTTGATTTTATATATTCTTGAAACATAACACATTCGGGAACCCCGCGGAAGTTTTGTTTTTTTTGTTTGTTTTTTTAATTATGCACAAAGCTACACAAGGGCTATCTGTGCTCTGCCCACCACGGGTATCGAAACCCGGTTTCTAGCGTTGTAAGTCCGCAGACCCCGCGGAAGTACATCTAGTACTATGGATTTGTTCAGTGTTAACGTATAACAGGATGTTAGGCTTCCATTTGAAACATAAGTAGACTAAAATATGATTATCGACAAAAGTAAAAAAAAATCAATATAAATCTATCTTTTCCTATTGTTTTCAGATAACCCTAGTTCTCTGTAGCTATTTTTTTCTCCACAATACGTTTATTTGTTTGTTAAGCGCAAAACTACACAATGTGTGCTCTGCTCATCCTGGGTATCCTAGTGCAATTTTTAGCGTTATAAGCTCCCTGATCCGTCTCTAAACCACTAGGGGCACTACGATACCCACAAAACATAAATAGTGTGTTTTTTTGTTGTATAGTAAAGCCACATCAGACTATCTGCTGTGTCCACCGAGGGGAAACTAAACCCTGATTTTAGCGTCGTAAATCCGTAAACTTACCGCTGTCACACAGAAAGAGAAACATAAATATGATTACAAAAGAGTGAAATGTTTAAAAATCGGTATAAATGTATTATTTTTTCTTATGATTTTCGTCAAACTTTGGTTTTATTAGGATAATTTTTTTCCACCAACATAAATATATACAAATATCATTATTAAAAGCGTGATCACATAAAAAAAGTAAATAAATACCCTTCCTTTCCTCTCATTGTTTTCGCCACATCCCGGTTTTCCGAGAATATTTTTCCCACCACGATGCTTACAAGACATAAACAGATAAAAATGGTTCTCGAAAGCAAACGAACGTGGGAAGGCAGTTAGTCATCACTACCCACCACCAACTCTTGGGCTACTCTTTTACCAACGAATAGTGGGACTGCCCGTAACATTATAACCCCCCACACACACACGACTGAAAGGGCGAGCATGGTTGGTGGGACGGGAATTCGAACCCGCGACCCTCAGCTTGCGAGTCGAGCGCCCTAACCACCTGGCTATACTAAGCCAACCTCCCATGTTTCACACTGGCTATGCTAGGCCTACCTCCCATGTTTCACACCTGGCTATGTTAGGCCAACCTCCCATGTTTCAGCTCAATCTGAACGTGAATCACAAATCTAAATTTAAATAATTTACAAAAGATAAACAAACACTGAAAACACAATCACTGAATTTATAAGTACAGACGATGTGACAAATCAAGGTTATTTTAAACATTTTGACACTTTGAATATATATTAATAACTATGATTTTTATGCAAAAAATAATAATATTTTAAAATACTATTTCATCTTCATATCTAAAAAGAACAATGTAAATAAACAAAGATGTAATTCACAATCAAAAGCAATACCTCAAATAAAAGGGGATATTTATAAAACCTAACGTTTTAAAAAATATATAAATTATGTAATATTTGTAAAATACACTAAAACTTTAGTAAATATTTAAAATGCCGTCAATTGTTGTAGGGCTACGTTAAAAGGACGATCAAATATTTCTAACAATACTAAGATTAATGTAAAATCAACTTGTAATTTTAAACAAAATATTCCAATAAGTGCGATGGTAAGCATAGATCCAAATACTTCACAGAAACACAGTGACTGATTTAATTATTTATCTTAAAATAACTACACAGTTCACAACTACCTCGCATTTGTCATCTATCATTAAATGTAAAAATAAACAAACAAACAAACAAAAAAACATCAATGAATTTTCTAGGCATTCTAGGCCTTTTAGCATTATACGTTCACACAAATTACAATATTAAATATATATCTTACATTGCTTACAACAATATTATTATCTGCACGGACAATAACTGTTATGGTGTAAACAATATTAAGAAAGTGAAGTGTCATATTATGAATTTTATATCGGTCATTTGCAAATCAAAATTTAGGCTAGGATTAATAACACCATATTATTCATTTATTTCTTCACGACAATTATATATTATTATATTTACTTGAATCATCTTTGCTGTAATTCAGAAGAACTGGTGGACCAGCAAGATTATATTATTGTTCCCTGAGCGGGTTGAACAACCACAGCGTCAACGGTTGAAAATATTATTCATAATTCTGATAACTTATGAATGAAAGCAAATAGGAATATATAATTTTAATACTAAAAATAAACGACCTTATAACACCAGATTGTTGTTTTTCTTTAATTGGACACCCAACGTTTCGCTTTACAGCTTTTTCAGAAACTTTCCATGAAAACAGAAACCGTAATTGACAATACAAAGCTCTGTTGTTCTTGAGAGTTTGTGAGTGTCAGTTAAGGTTAGCGAGGATGCACTTCGGATGACGTAAATAAGGAATACGTAAATATTTATCAACCACACTATACATGTCATAGTCAGTGTCGACTATGCCTTTCGCCGAATACTAGCTCTCATCAAGTAGGCACTATTTATATCACCAGTTGCATGAACAACAATTATTGTTGTTGTTGTGTGTGTTTTGAACGACTGATTGAAACATAATCTGAAGAAACCGTACGTACTTACTTGATATGCAGCAAAACTGCACGTGTGAGGCAGAATTAGCTGTAGGTCTATTTTCTGCTTACAAGCAGATTTGAAAATGTTAGATCATGTAGTGTGTAGATTTGATGTGTAGTGCTTGAATAATAAATGATTATATATGTTTTATTACTCTAACCAAGACACTCGTTGTAGATCTAGTTAAGTTTCTTAAACTTTTTGCGGCTTTATTGAAATTATTTTATAGTGAATAAAATTTAGAACACAGTTTTACACTACACATTTTACTCCGACAGCTTTCGCTACTTTCTATTTTCGCTGTTAGTTAAAGCCATATCCACCCTCCCCACCTCTAAATGAAAACCATACGATAACTGGATGTGATATTCTTCAGTGTCTGTGACCTTCAAGAGATGAAAACAAAACACCTTGTGTAACCGTGGCCTCACTATCGCCCCAGGGTTGGCAAGAAAGACCAGGTCACGCTGCATGCAGCGTTTGGCTAAACAGTTCGTTGGTTGTTCAGGTGTTTTCTATCGTAGCTTTGATACGGGAAGCGGCAGTTTTGGTGTTGAAACAAGATTTTTAGCCTTTAGGCCCTGGTGTCATGGATTTCTCTCTTTTACTTAGAGGAGAACCACTTCCGTCAGCATCATGTTCTAGATAGCCGCGTTGAAGTGACTGAAGCTTTCATTCAGCCATAAAGTCAAGTTTTACCCTGCAAGACATACATGTTTAACTTTAAGTTTAATTCGTCAACTAATTGTTGTCAGACTTTTTCGTTGAGAGTTTTATTAGGCTACTAGTCACTTGCTGAGAAATACACTAAGTGGAGACTGGTTTTAGAAAATGTATATTGTGAAATCAGTGTTGAGAGACATTATTGTCGTCGCTTGTATTTGTGAAACAATTACACAAGCGTCGTGGTTCCGACCATGTAAGTATTAAAGTATATATATATTTGTAGATTACGTGAGAATTGAAATAGTCATAAAATACACGTAAGCCAGAATGTATGTTTTTTTGTAAGCTCTAAAATTTAACTACCGAATTAAGTTCCCGATCTGCACTGATTTCTAACTATAATTTAATATACGTATAATATTAAAATGTTAAAGTACAATGCACGTTTATTTTAGATAGTGTAAAATGTTCGTAATGTCTATTCCACGAGCGAAATAAAAGAAAGAAGACAAAAAGTAAACTTTAGATAAAAAAAAATCTGCTACAGTTGTTTAGTTACCTTCCCACCCACCCTATTAGTCAATAACAATTGGTGGTTTCCCAGTATTAAGTAATCGGTAATTTCTTCGGAAATATTTCTCGCTTTTAAATTACAGGTGTAATAACAACAAACGGATGGGTCAAGTAATAGAGAAATATTGGAATAAGGAAAATAATAATTTTTTTTATTGTGCAAGCTTCGAAAAATAAATTTGTTTTTGTAGTTACGTAATTTTGACGAGCAGTTACGAGAACAGACATACATTCTAAATCATTTAAAGCTAAAAAAATACAAATCTGGTTAAAAACTTAAAGATTACAATACAAATTAAGGGATCTTAGGTATTAGTTAAAGTTGACGTGATGATTTGCAGGATATAATTTTTCAGTGTTAATGAAAGGTTGATAAAGATTTTAGGTACTAGTTAAAATTGATTTGATGAATTGCAGGATATAATTTTTCAGTGTTAATGAAAGGTTGATAAAGATTTTAGGTACTAGTTAAAATTGATTTGATGAATTGCAGGATATAATTTTTCAGTGTTAATGAAAGGTTGATAAAGATTTTAGGTACTAGTTAAAATTGATTTGATGAATTGCAGGGTATGATTTTTTTTTTAGAGTTAGTGAATGGTTAATAATAAGAACATGCTGTACGATTATTCAAGAAATGACTTTCACAAATTATTATGTACTGTTGACATTAACAACTGATTTTTTTTTTCGAAACAAAAATTCTATGATATGCAAAGATAGATCACCTTAAATTAAAACACACGTACATCGTCTCTTAAAATATAGATGCGTAAATCATAACATCGGATAGAATAATAAAAATTATACCTACTAGAAGAAAACGTACTCTAATTATCGTACCTTACCAGAAAAATATTCAATACCACTACCAAACCTTACCATTGTAAGTAACAAAAATCATAACCAAGGTTTTCAGCACTGACGTTAGAAACAGGGAAACAAAAAATACGTTTGGATTAATACGATATTCCACCCATTAAAAAAACTTGACTAAGACCTTAAGTATAAAAAATGAAAGTAAAAAAATTATCTGGTAATAGATGATATTACACTGCTTCCTATAGTTCTAACATCGCTAAAAATGCTTAGATCCCCAAGAAATAACAACATTTGAGGTGTTTTTGTTGTAATAATTTTGTTTACATTGAAAGTAATAATTAATGACGTGGCTATTTAACAAAATATTAACTTTTCCTCTGTTGGTTTGTACGTTACTTCTATTAAATTGCCCATGAAATTTGTTAGCCTTGTTACCCAAAACGATTCACTGGTATTGTTTGTGGAAAAAAAATAATTTCCAAGATATAACAATCATGGAAACAAGTGAACCTTTTACTCTTCAATATATATATACAACAGCTGAATTATTATTAGTGAATTATTTCACTTCCAAATCAGATTCATACACTTGTATAGTTTCTAGGAAAGTGTTAATTTTTCTTTAAGCGCATAGATATCAAATGGGCTATAAGTATAAATCCCAAGTGCATCGTTAGTATCGAACACCGAGTTTTAGCGTTATAAGGCTTCGAGTTTACCGCTGAGCCACCGCTGCGTACTTTCAAATGGTATGACAAAATTATTAAAACGACATACTCTGTTCTAATGAAATGTACTGCTTTAGTGATTTTTGATTTTGTTAGTATACAGAGTTATTTTAAAATAAGTTCAGCATAGTTACATTATACATAAATATTATAACAAACAATTACAACACCTAGACGCTTCGCGTGTTAACCTGTAGTTACAGCTATCACTACGAATGCTCCTTAGCATTACTTTCATCGTATAACAAATCCACTAGCATGTTACAGAATTCAGGACGAGAAGGTTTTATAATAAAGAAAAGTACGTCAAATTAAGACAAATAGCAAATGTGCTTAGTGTGAAAACGTGAAAAAATACATGATTTGAACATGTAGATATTTCAATTTATTGGGCAATAACACAAGTTACTTATTAGCGCTTCTTAATAAAGTTAATGGTGCTACAAGTTCTTCTAATGAGCCATCGTGAAAACGTGTAACAGGAATATTCAATAAGAACAAATTACTTCCTGCTACACCTTATTCAGTTATTGTAAATTTTTGCTGAACCACTGTGGTGTATAGAGGTAGAGCACACAATCAGGTGAACGACCGAGACCTTGGCCGTTAAATCGACTTGTTGTTTTCCGCATGCCACAACTTGTCGCTCCTGCTTTGGTGCCTGTAGTTTCGTTGTAAAACAAGGTCGAACGGGATTCGTAACTGTGACCTCCAGTCGATTTGTCAGGTAAAAGCCGTACAGCCACAGGGCTAACAATGAATTTAGGCCATATCCTAGAACTCTTACACTCAGCTGTATATGGAAATTGTTGAAATATCAAGTAGAACGAGATAAAGCGGAGTTGTTTTTTTTTTGTCGAATCATACATGAATAAGGAACTTTTATTTTGTAATACTTCAAAACGATTTTTTTAAAACAAAATCTGACTTATTTAGCCATTAATATTTCGGCCTTGCAATTTTACTGATTTTAGGTTAACAGATTGACGTAGTCGTAAATTCGAATCACTAGACATGCTGCATTTCTAATAGAAAGATCACATCCATTTTCAGGGTCTCTCTTCATAGAGTTTCTTTGTTTGTTCATTAAGATGCACAATGAGCTAACTACTGTTGCCATCGCAGGGATCAAACCCCATATTTTAGCATGTTAAGCTCTAATCATACCGCTGAGGCATGGGAAGGTGGGCCTGAAACTCGTAAGCCAGATATTGTCTGAAGGAAGTTGCACGAGAAGAAAGAATTAATTTATCAGATGAGACTGACATTCACTTTACAACTCAAGAAAGAACCACTACAATACAACTCAATACCAATAGTTCAATTGGAATACCTGAAAATGAGCAAACAATACAAAAGCCCACTAGTAACGAGTATCTAAAAACACAAACCGAAACACCCGGTTCAAGAATTACAACCTCTACTGAAACTTGTCAGCCGGCTATTGTTTGTAGGAATCTGTATTTACATGATTATTATTGTCTGTTGTTAAATTGTAACATCTCGTAGATTTGCCATTTACACGTTGAACCTAGGGATAAAAAAATAACGATGAACAAGTTCATTTTCTGGACACCAATTAGTGATGCTAATACTGGATGCTTTTCAGATACTTTGCTTAAATTTTCAAAATGTGTACTATATCTTACTGGACGTGATCGTATTACATTTTTCAAAAGAATATAATTTCAAAACAATTTAGACCTAACTCTAAGATGTTCTACCCGACTAAAACTCAATAAGACTTACTCAAACAAATGCGGGTCTTAATCTTGTACGGTGTTTAAATAATGAGTTAATGTGTATGAAATTCTAAAGAGCATCTGTAGTTAGGTGAAGAAAAGTTGATAATGAGCTCAGTATACAACTTGTTTCTGAAACGTAGTGCTCCCAACCAACTTGATAACTTCCTTCCTAGTCTCCAATGGCTCCTTTTGATCCTTTTAACTTTCACACAGTCCAGGTAATAGTATGCAACATAACAAAAAAGAAAGATCATCTAAAAAGGTGGTGACGCAAGTCACGTGTACATAAGCTGCTTTTAAGACATTTCCATTCAACCGTCATATCCTCCGGTAGGATAGCGGTAAGTTTACGGACTTACAACGCTTAATTCCAGGGTTCAGTTCCCCGCAGTGGAAACAGCAGGTAGCCCGAAGTGGCTTTGCTCTATTACAAAACAGATAAACAGTGAACCGTCGTATAGCTGAAGCAGCTTGATAACGAAACGGGTATTCATGCTGTTCTATATGAAGACATCCGTGGATTTTTGTGCGATCGGACTGTTGAAACGGTGGAAAACTGTCATCTTCGTATACATGGTATCCTTACAACGGAGCTGTTGCAAAATACTACGCTGCAGAGGTGTTGTCAAAATGTACGGTCGCTAGATAGATTATGACTGGACCTAGCGACATTGAGTGTAACGAAGTTGTGAGACTCCAAAATACATAATGTACTCAACCTCTGTATATATCATCAAAATATGCATATCAGAACTTTATAATTTTTAATGACACTCCCACTTGACTGAGTAAGAATACGTGATAACTTTCGAAATTTTTGTCATCTACAGAGAAAACAATCGCATCCTAAAATGAGTATGCCTTCATGTATCTTAGGAACAAAATGAAAATATTGATCATGATAATAAATGTTTTGAATTGGGCTTAGTCGGATGTCAATAATTTTCTTAGATCACGTTTTCAAATTTTATACATTTGATCGAATTTCATCTGATTTACATTAATTGACTTAAAGATGGATTTGTTGAACGTTCAAGCAACCTTTTCTTAACTTACAAATCGCAAAACAAGAAAATTAACGTGAGTAATTTCGGAAGGTCGGATTATCGGGTTTCTGATTTTGGGATATATTTATTCCTTATTATACGTGTTTTCTTAGTATGATGGTCATACCTATAGTTGTTTCTCGTTACAATGTTGTTACCTTAATTCATTTTTTGTATGTACAGCTTATAATCCTAATATAAAACACTATTAATATTGGTATAGCAAACACTTAAGTAACTATATAATAACATAAAATGTATGAATATTTCATTACTATTTTTATCAAGTTCAGTGTAGTTTGATGTTTTTATTTTTTGTAGTAAGTGGTCGATTTATGGACTATCGTCCTTGTGAACACAGTGTAACTCACGAGAAAGGAGTATGCATGTTTACTCAGTATTGCAGCCTCGCCAATGGCAGCCACCTTACTTTTTGTATGGAAGGGTTTATCTATATGAGCTGTTGTAAACTACCGCCAGGAGTCACAGGTGTAAAGGGTATGTTTTCTATTATTACTAATGAGATCGAACAGAGCATTCCAAATGGCGAGGAAAATGTTGGTACATCGACAGAAGAAATTGCTACTACTAGTTCAGTAACAGAACATCTTACAAACACAACTTACTTCAATACTGTTACAGAAAACTTGCCCCAAACGCCTTACATAACAAGCGGAGAACATCCGTCGTCTGATACTACAACTTGGCATCCAACTGACACGGAAAGCACGATTGACGTGTCTTCTCTGACTTCTCCTCAACCAGACATTTTAAAGACGTCTACCGAGGTAGAAGATTCTCTATCTACAGAAGAAGCACCAGAATTGTCTATAACAACAGAACCAGCACCGGAATCGTCTAGTGACCAGGAGAAAACGCTTAAACCGACTTCTACGTCAACTTTATCTCCTAATGTAGATTCATCAAACGGTCCTTCAACAGCAGAAACAACAATAGACACCACTTCGCCTACATTAATGGAGACTTCCGGTCTCTCCACAACTCAAGAAGGAATCACAACAGTGCAATTTACTAGTTCAACTGAATTAAATGAGAATGAGCAAACAACACAAAAATTCACTAGTAACGAGTATCTACAAACTGAAACCGAAACACCCAGTCCAACAACTACACCTCCACCATCGACACCTCCACCTACTTCCAACGAAACATCGAATTTCAGGACAGGTATGTTTACATCCATGTTTTGTTTTTGTTTTTCACATTTTGATTTAATATTGAGTACAAACAAGTATGCT
>NW_013666370.1:410416-412068 GCF_000517525.1 Limulus polyphemus | reverse complement strand
TTTCTTTTTGTGAGTAGTAAAACACTTAAATATACCAGACTGTTTTTTTTTTTCTAGATCTGACACGCTCTAGCAAAAGCATTAACTGACCACTCATTTAAAACATTCCTTTTGTCTTTATAGCATGCATTTTTATTGCATTTCCCGCTAAAGCATCCCTTTGTTTTATAGTATGCATTGTGTATTGCTTTTCCCGATAAAACGTCCCTTTTCTTTTTCTCACGTGCGGTTTGTATTTATCTTCCCGCCAAAGCATCCGTTTGTTTTATAACATGCGGTTTGTATCGCTCATTTTGATTTTTTTTTATCCATCTATATGTTTTTTTGTTTTGTTGTTGTTTTGGTTCTGCAAATATGTGTTTGATTTTTATAGTTTACAAAAGAAATAAATCAGTCTTTTAATATCGTGCCAGCTATTCCACTAGTATCCAAATATTTTACATTGAAGCTTCTCGCAAACTAGGATGAAGTCCAACAGCACGTGTAGGAAACTACTTCCCCAGTTTGCTAAACAATGTTATGTAGCTAGGATACCTAATAATCCCTTTCGCGTAAACTGATTAATTGTTTAATTAAATGTAACAAATTAAACGCTTAATAAAAAGCTTAATAGTGTAATCAAACAAACAATAGTTTGAATACACAGTAAATATTTTGGCATATAAAAATTGTTTGATTAAATATCGCAAACTAAACGATTAATATAATTAAAAATTATTGTACGTTGTAACCAGATAAACACAATAGTTTTGTATTAGAATTCTAAGGCACGTTCCTGTCTTTGTTTATAGAAACATAAGCCGAAATTTCAAAGTTAAAAATCATGTTTTGTATAATAATTCACAAATGCTATAACGGTACACGCACACCTTTGAGCATATGATGTTAGTCAGAAATGTCAGTGATGCGATGCTTACACATTTATAATACAAACATAATCCTTTGAAATGTCAGGTTACACTTTTTAAGATTCTTTTATTAATCTTAGTTTGCGGTCGTCCTAACAAGGGGCCTGTCGGAAGAATTGTCGGTGGAGAAACTTCGAATTTTGGAGAATGGCCTTGGGTGGTAAGTATAGCCGAAGATCTTTGGTTAAGCTCTAAAACAAACTTTTGACGAGTCCTGAGAATGTGGAATACAACTTTAAATATATTTCTGTAATAAGTATAGAAAAAGACAAATTTGAGGATGAAGCGTTGAAATCTAGGTTCAGTATTATAATGATCTTTAGTTATATTCTCCATCCCCAAAAGGTTTAATTATTTGTCATCTTCAACATTAGACATCTTAACGTATATTACAAAGAAGTAGAGAGAGAGAGAGAAAAGAGAATGTCTATAACAACTAATTTACTATAAAAAGTTAAGTAACGCAAGTTTTTCTGGTTGAATGTATTTTTTTATTACAGAAAATAATTTCCTTGCGTGACTAGTATGTTATTAATCTTTTAAAATGTAAGCCAAAATTAAAACCTTTTATACAGATCGATTACCTAAAACTAGATATAGATACCGATGATATATCATTGCGTAACTACTCTTTTGACAAGACATACACAACTTACTTATAGTAAGGATATAAAAAAATGACAACATAAAGTAAGAAAACAATATTCACAATAAACACACACACACACACACACACACACACAC
>NW_013666370.1:402928-409416 GCF_000517525.1 Limulus polyphemus | reverse complement strand
ACAATATAAAGTCTTCTTTCTAGTCTGGAACTTCCTTGATATCTTATCGAGGATTTACGATGAGCGAGTTAATTGCGAGTTGATGCAAGTACGATTCACTTAACGGGAAGCTAGCTAGCTTTGTCCTTTGCCACACACGCTGAGTTTTTCCACCGCTGAAGTTTGGTAATGTTTTTGTAAAAATACTAATGTCCGATGAGAATCCACTGAAGTGAAATAATTTGTAATGTTCGAACTTTGTAAAGGTTCCTGCTGAAATATCTGAAGTTTCCGATTTATAAGCGTTATAAAAATCACAGTTATAGCTTTCGAAGTTTATATCACACTGATTATAGCGAACTACTAATAGACACTCTCTTTTGGCGCGTCGCGTTGGTTATATTTATACCTGTGTGGAGGCGTTCTTGAAATTTCAGTCTTACGTAACAATACAATTTAAGTGTTTACCCATATACATATATTGTTGATTCTTACTCTCGAGAATCTTCTACAACTTTGGAGAATAGGCGGGAGTTTCGCAATACATATCTAACACTACAAGCTATGCATGTTTTTAAATATAAACTTAATCTAAAGTACGTCGATATTAAAATAAATATTTAAGAACAAATTTAGTTACACTATAAAAAGCTTAAGTACAGGGAGAAACGGGAATTACCAGCCAATAATAGATGAATGTTAGACGACTGTAACATGTAGATTACTCAATGCTTTGTACACTATACAATTGGTGTCTTTAGCTAAGGAACCACCCCCTATATTATGTATGAAGTGAAGGGGTAAAAAAAAAATCAATACACATAAATATATTTTATTACACACGTTCATAGAATACACCAACTTTCCGTCAAGGAAAAAAAAAAACGTCACAAAACAAATAATAAAAAAACTAAATTTTAATATTGAATGTTGTGTATGGATGATCTATGTATAGCTGTATGATCCTTATATTCTTGTTTGCATTATTTTTGGCACTGCCATCCCTACATCATTTTACATTTGCAAAAATGTTTCATTTTACTTTAAAATAGTTATATCAGTTTAGGAACTTTCGTAAGATTATATTATTTAACATCATAATTGTTTTGTTGTTTTAATCGGTTAATATGTTCTAGTACCTATGTTCGGAGGTTATGACAAACATTGTTAGATATCATTATTAACATTAAAATATTCTGTTATTCTGTCTACGGGCTTTAATTTGGTTGGTTTGTCACTTCAGGTGTCTCTCCGACAATGGAAGAAAAACAGGTTTCTTCATAAATGTGGAGCCGCTTTACTGAACGAATTTTGGGCAATTACTGCTGCTCACTGTGTAGAAAAGTAAGCTTCTAATAAGTTTGTCAAACAACTTATAGGGTTAAGAAAATGGCTATATTGCTTGCTACATTTTTTATTCTTTTGATCAGTATTTGACGTTCCCAAATTTTCAGATGTAGGATTTCATTTTTTTTTTAGTTGAAGGGCAAAATATTACATTTATTGCTTCTTACAAAGATTAAGCCGACAGTTCCTTAACGACGACGTTTCCTTTACTGCATTTTTTGTATGAGATAAATATACCTGTTATGAACACTAGGTAGTATAATAGAGCATTCTTGGTAAAAAAAATCCCATTTATTCCTAGCGTTCCGCCACCTCAACTTCTCCTCCGAATTGGCGAGTATAATATCAACAGTGACGATGAACCTCACAGTCACGTGGAACGACGAGTGCAGCTAGTTGCTCCCTACCCCAAATTTGACAGGGCCACATTTGAATACGACCTAGCTTTGTTGCGGTTTTATGAACCTGTAAAATTCCAAAGGAATATCCTGCCTATATGTATTCCTTCTGGAAACGAAGATTATGTCGGTCGCAATGCCACCATTACTGGCTGGGGTAGACTGTACGAAGGTGAGAATAGTCTTCTATCTATTTTACTTCATTTTCACAGGCTCTTTCAATGAATTAAAGACTAACTCTAACAGAATGGTTTGTACCAATAATCGAAAATAAGGCACTCACTGTATTGTATTTTCAGTTTTATTTTAACGTATGACAAATTCTTCTCGACGTCATTAACGTGGGACTTTTAGATAGATGTTGAAAAACTACATCATTGAGTGTACGAGATAAAAATAACATCCCTTTCTAGTGGATTTTTACGTTATTTGGTTTATTTTGTTGTTATTGAAAATGCATACAAATATAGTGATAGGTGATAATTTGTGGAAAACGTTGGAATATTAAGCCTTCAACGAAGTTGAAAGATTATTCGATGAGTATTATGCGTGTATGTCTGTGTATGCCTGTTATATACATGTTAGTTATGTCCACCAGACGGCCCTCTACCGGAAATCCTTCATGACGTGAAAGTGCCCGTGATAACAAACAAGAAATGTATGGATATGTACAGAAAAGCAGGGTACATAGAAGACATACCAGATATTTTCATTTGTGCTGGGCTATCTGAAGGTGGAATGGACTCTTGTGAGGTAAGATAGTTGCTATAATGTTCATAACATATTGATCGCCAAGAATAAAGATACTATTGTTATTTCTCTTTATTTCTTTTCAAGAACTTCTATATGAAAACAATAGCCTAAAGTAACATTTTAAAATACCATCTGCAGTTTGTGGCATTATAATTTTTAGAGATAAATGAGGAAGAAAATATATCATTGTGATATTTTAATGAAATCATAGTTGTATATTTTTGTACTTCTTTAGGGGGACTCGGGAGGACCACTGGTCATTCAAGAAGAAAATGGGCGATGGATTTTGGCGGGCATCATTTCTTGGGGAATTGGGTGTGCATTACCCAACCAACCAGGCGTTTACACTCGCATCACCAAATTTTCTGATTGGATCAATCAAATAATTATATTTTAACTTATACATTGTTTATTTTAAAACATGTTAATATACCGACTAGGGGTAATGGCGAGAATATGGCTTCGGGAATTCGGAATGATCTACCAACAGGTCGCAGATCTCAGAACTCTAATCGTTTTTCTTTGAAGACCGTTAAATCAAATTGAATTGTATATTATAGCTTTTACTTAGTTTTACATATTACAGAAGGACGACCTTTATGTCTGAACTATTTCTAATCTCAGCTTACAGTGATAACAAGCAAGAACTTGAAAAGGGGATTAACATGCGAAAGTCATTGTTCCTCCAGGCTACGTAATGGAATATTTTCAGTCACTTCAGCTTGAGCATGAAACTGTGATTTTGAAAGAATGGTGTGTGCATCGAAGGGTTAACTGTTATACAGAATATTGTATTATTGTGTTTTGAAAACAATAGCGATGATAAGTGATTGTTGGTGGTTTTAAAAATATTTCTCCTGGTAAAAACTCGTTGCTAAGATAACTACTGGAATTTGTCTAAGTATATTTAGGACATTAGTGAAACTTTGAGAAAAGCACTGCAGAGTAAACTAACATTTTTTTTAGTGTTTTGTTACTTCCAATTTTAAAACTAGACGAAATCTGACCTGATGTCGTTTACACTTGAAGGTATAAAATAAACCTTCAGCAATCTGGTTTTAGATGTAACCGTGAACTCAAAATTTTTTAAAGAAATATTTTAAAACTGTAGTTTTTTTTTCTCAATCTTTCTTACGTTCTTAGAATAATACATTCATTCATAGAAGTTTGTAATATACTAAAATCTTTTAATAACATGATCTTTTTCTTTCGCTGTCAAGCACCACGTACTACGAATTGGTCGTATATTAAAATTGATATTAATTACAAGAGCAATAAGATGTAAGATCTCAAATGTAAGAATTTTTAAGCCCAAATTTACAACCAGAGCATCAGATAAAAAGGTTTTACTACTTTTTCAACAAATGACCAGTTTTCTAAAATTTGGCCTCCTATAAAACTTTCGAATTGATTTATCCATCTTATTTGATGTTCAAATAAATCGGGATCCACTTAGTTCGAAATAAAATGTGACGAACACTGAGCACACCAACATCGGGTATATGAAAGATTTCTGTAGCTAAAACAAACTAGAACTATGGTAGAGAGTGAATCGTGTTTTTTTTTTAGTGAATGTCTTTGTCTTTCGTAATGGGCAAAAGGATCCACTTAGCTCGAAATAAAATGTGACGAACACTGAGCACACCAACATCGGGTATGTGAAAGATTTCTGTAGCTAAAACAAACTAGAACTATGGTAGAGAGTGAATCGTGTTTTTGTTTTAGTGAATGTCTTTGTCTGTCGTAATGGGCAAAAGCCCTGAACTATGTAAAGTATACTTTATCCTATGTAATAATAAACTGTTTTATATATTTATCTATAATTCTAGGCTGTGTTGTTAAATAAACTATTTTATAAATATATTCTTGTTTTTTTCTAAGTACATTGTTTCATATTACCATCTAATGGATTAGCTGTAGAAGACGTGATCCTCAACCAAAATTATGAATCTCGTACTGTACAGTTTAGACGTTAAACACGCTTCAGTTGGAAATCATTGTTTAACACAATTTTCACGGGTCCGAGTTTTTAAATAAATGGATCTTTATAAAGCTACACAATTCACGATTTGATTCGCCTGGGAAAACCCAAGATTTGTGGAAAGTGAGAATAGTATTTTGTTGATAATTATATGACGTGTTTTATTTCAAAATATATAAAAAAATACACTGATAACGATTTCATAATTATCTTACCTTCATAGATCAAGTATTTTTATATCGAACAAGCGTTTCGTCAAGGGGTGGAAACAATTTCTATTATAAACGTAATTTTTTCTGAACAAATAAAAAAATTATATAGTGTGACTAGAATCCGCGCTTCTTCTAAAATGCCAGATGCATTAGCCATTTTAGCTTACGTTGATCTTAGTTTCGTATTGGTCATTAACATGAATCGTGAACTATGCCGTTCGGTTTGTAAATTGTAGAACCTGTGTATTGCCATTTTTTGTTGAAAGTAAAGTCACTAGTTTCGGCTTTCCTTTTCTTTTGAAACATTCCAATTTCACGGGACGATTCATTAAAATGTATTATACAGGTGCAATATTGGCTATTAATTATTAGAACTATCAGAAACACCGAATACAGTTAATGATGTAAAAAATATTCATTTAAGTTTCTTTGTTGAACTAGTTTTGTCATTTATTGTAAAGCAAGAAAAAAAACAATACTGGTCGTCGGAAATGTCATCTTCGATAATTCAATTACTTCACATTTCATAATAATAATAAAAAACTAAAATGCAGAAAATACGAGGTTGATTACGTTATATTAAAACAATGGTGATTACGCAAATCAGCAAGTCACGTAACAGCCACTGCCGATATATTACTCTGGAACAGATTGTATCAAAACAACACATTTTGGTACTGTTTGTTACATAGTGTGAAGCCACTGAAAATTGACAGCTTTTGGGAGGGTTTGTAAGAACCTTTTCCGACGCAACAATATTCGTACATTTAGATCATAAAGATGTCTTACGGTCGAGGATTTAGAATTTAGAGACAATGCTAATCTTTATACTTGTACGTCTGCGGGCTTACAACGCTAGAAACAGGTTTCAATACTCTTAATGGGCAGAACATTGTGTAGTTTTATGGTTAACTTCAAACAAAGAAATCATTGTACTTAATGGTATTAGAAAACAAAGACATGTGGATTAAGTTGGACCTCAAGGACCATCCAGGAAGAGACCTGCAAAAAGTCTTACTCCAACCGTTGTTAGAATAGTGTGGTGTTTCGCAACAGATGAGACCCCACGAATGCGAAGGTCAGTGGCAAAATACGTCCACGTGTGCCATGTACACAACACGATAAAGAAGAATCTTTGTCTGGAAAATCGACAAAAGTCACGCGTATACACAAATTACTCCATTGTAATACCAGTTCAACAGTCACATATCTCAAGCAGCTGGAGAATGAAACGTGTATTTATGCTGTTCGATTAGAAAATGTACTGTTCAAGTTACCATTCAATTTCTGTGCGATTGGCGCTGGGAAATTGTCACCCTTGTACACTGTATGGATTACGGAAACATTGCAGGGAGGAGGGGTGCACTTTTAACATGACAGTTATACCCTATAAAGCTATTGTCAAGTTTTACTGTAGTTGGGTAGAGCATGACTGAACGTGGCGATATGAACTGCAATAACGTGCTGAGGCATCATATTCGTTTTAATATAACGTACTCAGTCTGTGTAATACGGAGGATACTGAATAAAGAGGTGCTGTGAAAGCACGATCTATTTTCTGCGAATTCAACAGATACAGATCTACCTACAAAATTCCAGTGTTGTTGAAGTCAGTGTAACTTGCCTATTTTGTAAAAGATGCAAAGAGCAGCAAGACCGTTTTTTTTCCTCTTCATCAACAATCATCAATAGTAGATCTCTTAGGAAAATAATTGTGAAAAATGAAATATCTACTTAATCTGGGTCATTATTTTCTTTTTTTATAACATGAAATATGTACATAATTGGGTTATTAATCTTTTTTTTTTTTTTTTTTTT
>NW_013666370.1:394334-402774 GCF_000517525.1 Limulus polyphemus | reverse complement strand
CATAAAAACAGCAAAACACAAAATGTGAAACCGTAAGTTTGCATGTATTTCCGCATGGACCCAACAAACCTTCATGCCAGATTTGGTGATGATCTATCGAGGGGGGGGGGGGGGGGAGTAGTGAAAAAAAACACACAAAACTAAAAATGTGTATGGACCTAATGAACCTTCATACCAATTTTGGTGAAGATCCATCCACACCCTGCGAAGTAGTTAACATGGACAGACAGCGGACATTACTTTATATTTATATAGATACCATAAAAAGTTATTGCATTCATATAGGGCATTTTTTTTACCAAAAAGTCACTGCATCCCCCTAGAAACAGAATAATATTAACGTATGTCTCTTTTCACATACTGAACAAAGAATTGTGTCACTTTGTTGAGATCCAACCAGGATATGCTGTCAAAGAATCGGGTGACGATCTGTATCTAGTGGTTACTAGAAGGTAGAATATGTTTATTGTATGACTTGTTAATTTCAATGTTACCTTAATTATTTAGAAGGCTTGACTTAATGATTATGTAACCCACAAAAAGCAAATGCATTGATATATATATATATATATATATATATATACACACAAGAAAAATTAAATAGCGCCTTTTTATGTAAAGTGTGAACTTAATGATTAGAAGCTAACATCTCCATTTTATTCAATTAATAAAGATAAAAATAACGTCCTTTTATGTTAAGCGTTGACTTGATAATCAGAAACTAATTTATCCGATGTACGTGGATTAAGAAAAAAATTAAATTATAGCCCTTTTGTTTTAAGTTAACTTAATTAGAAGCAAACATTCCCGTTTTGCGAATGAATAATAAATTTGGAGTTTACTGCATTGAGTTTTTGAGAAGTTTTATGTTTATTTCTAGTGTTACCGGAAAAATCGCCAAAAAACAATAATTATGTAAAAAAAGTCTGTCCAAGCATAATCATCACCGTCTTAATATGTAAAGTTTAGTAAGGATGAAGCATTGTAGCCACAGGAAATCCTGTTCTTACGCCCCGGGTACACTGACACCAATTCCTCTGATCAACGAGTCATAAATGTTACCATTCGTAAAATATGTTATTCCTTCATTAATGATCAGTGCCATATCTTTAATAGAGTTGAATGACTAGCTCATTCTGACTCGTAGCAGAGATCCAATCATCATAAACAGGAAATCAGGTAGGCTATGTATAATAATCAATGTTATATTAGTAGGTTAGAAGGCAATTTATCAAGATTTTATAATATAGTCGAATTCCAGAATTCCTTCACAATACTTTTGTATTAAGGGTGTAAGTATTTCTTAATCTACACATCAAAATTGTACAGAATCACTGATTTCCTTATGGGCTCGGTAGTGAAGCAATACTTGAACCTCTAGGTGACTGTAACTGTTAGTTGATTACATAAAAATATTTTGCATCATTTATTATTTGTTCAAATCACGGCATAAAACATATTTCTAGTAACGGTACTAGGCCATGTACAACATTCGATACATAACTAACGCAAAGTTCTGAAAACGCAATAAATAAAACGGAATGAATAACAGTATGTTCTTTTACTAATTAATCGGTACTAGGCCATGTACAACATTCGATACATAACTAACGCAAAGTTCTGAAAACGCAATAAATAAAACGGAATGAATAACAGTATGTTCTTTTACTAATTAATCCTTTATAATTTTTAGTGCGATATAAGAAAATTTTCATTACTGCTTATGTATGTATTTGTTAACACCTTTAAGTGTTTGAAAGTAATATTCAACTTTTAGCAGTTTTGTTTCTACGGGGTAAGTGAGTTTCTGAAATATTTAACACTAGCACTAGCAAAGACCCGCAAAACACTTGGGTCAAATTAGTACTTTTATTGCAACAGTACTTCTTTACATACAGGATTTCTAGGATCATACAAAAGAATTCTGATCGTAGACACCGATATCTGTCAGTCCACTTGTCTTAGGCCTAACATTAATTAAGCCTTTATTGAGTGCGGCCAATATTCGATAAAGAGATAAATTAACACTAACTTGTGTGTGTCTTTTGCTTTAGTTTAGTTAAGGCTAAACTTTACCATACTTAATTACTTTTATCAATAAATAAACTTAAATGTTTATTCTACGACCTAACGTTAGACCTTTTTAAAACTTTAATAATATTTTAATACGTTGTTGTACAAAACTTTATATTAAAATATATTTACATCCGCCTTTTGTTTGTATCCGTTGAAAGAAAAATGTGCGCGCATACGTATTTAGATAGTACATCTGTTATAATAAATTAGGCCAAAGTTTAGAATCCATCGATTTTCACAAGAATTCTTATGGTTTTGATTTTGGAAACTGGTTTGATATTTACCAAACCACTTAAACACGCATATATATATCATAATGAAGGAATTAGCACCAACGATCGCCCCCCAAAAATCAAATAATTACAAAAGACTCGGACTCTCTAGTGCTTTTGAATAGTCAGCTACTCGAAAGCTCTCTCTCTCTCTCTATATATATATATATATGAGAGTGTGTGTATGTGTTTTAAATCTTTATATTGTTCATTAGATGGTAAAACACTGTTTTATTTGTAAAATAGTAATTAAATGATTTTACCAAACAGATATTTAACTTGTTTAACAAACTTTCAACAGAACATTGCAAAAATGCGTTGTTTTATTTTACTACCTCATTCCATTCATTCATTAAAATCCACGACTCACGCAAATTATTGACAAATAGTTGAAACTTGCACCAAAATGTATCGTTTTTAATGAAACTGAAACCTTTTTAAATTAGAAAATCTACTGATACTTAAAGACTGGAATTTATTACCTTTAGCTTTCAATCCTGGAAACAGGATCTGAGAGACTATGCTTTGGTTCTTTTGATGTTAACAATGTCACACGTCGATATTACTTTGCTCTAACCATATAATTAAACTCAAAGATGGAAAGAAAATGACGCTCACAACAGAGACTTAAAAAGGTGAAATATATGACGTTATTTTTAGCTTTATGATAAACCCTGAATGCAAGCTTAATTATCCAGGCCATTTACTTATTGAAACTGGTTTTTCCCACATTTCCTTAATTTGCATTATTTATTAATACAGAGAACAATGCATAGTTTTACGATCACACGTTTTATAATTATAACGTAAGAAATCCATTGCACTGAACAATAATAAAACTGATGAAGGAAAAAAAAAGGAGAAGTATGGTATTATAAACACCTACAAAGTAATCTTGCTTACTTTTTTGTGTTATCGTTCATTCACAGGTGAAGGTTTCAGTGAAAGAGTATATCTATATATATATTATATATAACACTGTTAAATAGGAACTTAGATGTCTGTTGACATTTGTGTAACTGAGGGTTTTAGCATACTATTCACTCTTCCTCGAATTTTCCAAAACTGGTAACTTTGCGCTTTCTGGAATGCACTTTTGATTTTAAGTTTGGAAAGGTTCAGTCATTTCTCGCTACTTAATTTAAAGAGATGTTGTTCCGATTACCCATCCCATTTTAGTGTTCTACTTACTTTACAGATTTTTCTGGATACACTACCTTCCGCTGATCTTATTAAATTATTGTCTACACGCGTTAAATTAGTAAAATTAGGCTCGTTATGGTGCTCACCGTCTCACCTGTCAGGGTAACAACTCTGACTGGCGCCTTCAGTCCTTCTCGACTGGTCTTTAAGCAATCTTTACAAGAGCTGGGGTACCACCTCATATGGTCTCAGATTAAACAGACGCTATTCTACCATGGTGACCATCAGTCATCTGTACTTCCCTTGTGCTGAGATAATTTCTCGAGAGCAATGCCTGATATGCTGTTCTGGACTAGTTGCTGGTTAAGCAAACTGAGTTTACTGTCGCCAAATAGAAAACTAATAATTCTATACGCCATTGATTATTTATATTTGTGTTCGAAAAGCACAGCTACGCGAACCATATACTAGACTAAGTCTAATTATTCAGAAATGCTCACACTCAATTACATATAAGAATTTAACATAAAAAAATGTATTATCAGTTTATTTGCGTATGGTATCACCCAATAAAATTCGTATGAAAAACGGATATTATGATGAGTATGATGTTAGAATAACATTTTACTTCTTTCATCTACATCAGTCCTCTGGATGGAGCGCTTAATAGCTTTAAAATGAAACACTTTTTGATCAATATGATTGTTAACACTGTAATGCATTATTGGAGTTTTCACCAACCTATGCTATGCGGTAACACTGTAACAGTCGTGGTCAAGCAGTTTGCTAATACAAGTAGCGTCTCTACCACTACTAGTCTTTGCCACTACTAGTCTCTACCACTACTAGTCTCTGCCACTCTATACTACTGTGGTCGATTGACCTGTTCCGGGATCAAGAAGGCTAGCTTGTTGGCTTGCCGGTCCTACTGAATGATGATCAAATTAATTACGGTAAAATAAGTAATGCTAATAAACAATTTAGAGTTAACAATAAGTAAATAGTATAGTGCTAAGAAATCCTTATCCTAATTGTGATAAAATGTCACATAACAAATTGATGAAAAATTACACTTCACTAACTTTATCCATTTCACACCATAACATTTGTTGGTAAACAATCTGATAAGTAATCCGAAAGGGGGCCTAAGGCCACCTGAAGGGGTCATCTATTTTAACAACTTACACCACTATACCCTAGTATGTTGTCTGCCAGTCAGTCAGTAGACACTAAAATGACGTCACATAAGGGACGCTTGACGTTGCAATTTGTACTGTCGTCACGTCAGTAAAACGTGCGCATCCTATGAATCACGAGAAGAATTATGCACTCTGTAGGCTACAACACAGCATGACATATGAATTCGAAAAGCAAAAAATAAAAACATTTGTTACTCTTAATTTTGATTATATTTACTCTTGAAACAGAACACTTTCAGGGACCCTGCAGAAGTACATCTTGTATAAATAGCACCCCAACCACTATTAGGCAACCCTCTGATGACCCGCGTGTCCTGGGCTGTTGTATCCCAGTTAGCCTGAAGGACTCTGATATCAAACGAAAGACCTCGTCGGCAGTGAACATAGCAGATATAGTGTGGTTAACATATTATCAAACTCTCTTCTTTACTTCCCGCAGAAGTTCCTATTAATATTTACTAATGGAGTATTTTCTTGTTAGCACTGTTATCGTTTGACCTGCTCCAGGATAATGATGAACAATTTGGTTTTAAAATTAAAATTAAAACTGTCCCACAGAGTACATGGGCTATATCATTTTAGGAATTTTTTCTCAAGAAGGGGCATAAAAAGCACTCTAAACAGAGCGCATTTCTACTTTCACGTAGACTTTTGGTTTTGAATTTAAAGACACAAGTACTTGATAACATGAGCCAATTATTACCTTCAAAATGTAAGGTATGCAATTAGCATTTAATGAGGTCATTAGGGATTTAATTACAAAAGAAAGAAGAATTTATTTATTATTCACAAAATAAAAAAGAAAAACAAACATGATAAAGCAGTGAAAATTGAGCACAATGGCGCCATCTAGCCAGAATAAATAACACTCGTTGAAATCATACATGTATTTTTATAATTATTCTGAGCTGAAATTTAAGCACGTGAAAGTTGAATTCAGATCTCATATTTTACTAAGTTTTTATCCAAAAAATATATTTCTTGATGTAGATATTGTCTCGAGAAGTAAAAAAGTAAAAAGAGAAATCCCTGTTCATGTCGAATGCAAGAAGCTATTGGGATCACAATGTATTAGCGAATCTAACTATAGTTGACTAATATTAGAAGCTTTAATGCTTGAAGATTTTTGAATTACCTTATATAAAAGAAAATAACGACACAAAAACAAAACACAAAAATCCGTAACAGGGATTTAGTTTTTAAGGAAAAGAAACTTTCCCAAACTGGGGTGTTCAGGGATGTTAGCACCTCACTTCGCCCATAATAAAGATACTTAACTATTAATTTGTTTTGAATATAGCGCAAAAGCCACTCGAGGGCTATCTGCGCTAGCCGTCCCTACTTTAGAAGTGATAGACTAGAGAGAAGGTAGCTAGTCAACACCATCCACCGTCAACTCTTTGGCTGCTCTATTATCAACGAAAAGTGAGATTAACCGTCATATTATAACGCTCTGACGGTTGGAAAAGCATGTTTGGTGACGGAGAATCTAACCCGCGATCCAAAGGCCATGTCAAGCCTTCTTAAATGTTTCTTGTTCTACGTGACAAATCTATTCCACTTATCGTTTTAACCAAGGTTATTTTTAAGGGGTACTAATCTTTTGTTAACTTACTTCTAGACAATATCCGAATTTATACGTAGTAAAAAATACACTGATTAGGCTACTTTTTAAAACTATATGGTGTAAAATAATTTTGATGCACAAAAAGATAGAAGTTAGAAACCATTTACTGAGGAATATTTTATTTTTTTTTGCGTTCTTGGATTAACAAATATTTCATTTAAACGCCTAACTCGACGAATGTTTTGATCAACTGTTTAACTGTCTCTCTTTTTATAATTATTACGTGAAGATGCATAAAGGGCTACCTGTCTCATGTTTTAACGAATAGTTGGATTTGACTGTCACTCTCATAGTGCCCCCAACGGCCCCAAAGCGCTGAGTACACTTATGCGACGACAGGACGTGAATTTGAATCCTCAGATTTATCATTCGGTCACGCTAACCTTTACGTCACACCTGGCGCGATTATCTTTTCGCTAAAACAACTACAACTAGAATTATTACATAATGTGTATATACTACCTGTATTGTTTTTGAACAATAACAAAATAAATGTATTTTTTTTTAAGTAATCTATTTTAAAAGAGAATATAAAATCCTATACTACCTGTTATAATTTTGCTTAACGTTGTAAAACTGAACTCTTACTCATACGTAATCTCCCTACATTTAGGGTTTTAATAAGATACTTAATGTTCCGAAGTAACTATTTTTAACTTTGGATGGTTCTTTGCTATAACTTAGGAGCAGTTAGGCTTAATTTTTTAACTATCAAATAGCTTTCTTTAATTTAAAAAATCTCTGAATGAAAACTCGACAGACATAGAGTTAAATATAGTCTGATAGTAAATATACGACTTCATAGGTACAGTTGGATACTTTTTGGATACGTAATATCCAGTAATATGTGAGTGGTAAACCAATTAATTGATCACAACCAGTATGTTTAAGAGAGTTCACTCTTCTATTTCTTACTTAATTTTTTTATTATACTGTGACTAAAGTTCTATTTAATTTTAATTTAAAAACTACGCCGTCTTTTCAAATGATTTGTGGTTATTTTTTTTTTAGTGTACAGCTATACAATGGACTATCTGCACTCTTTCCACTATGGAAAATCGAACTCTGGATTTTGGTGTCATAAGTCGGTAAAGTTACCGCTGACCCTCCGGGGGGACATGTTCACATGAATCACATGTATATCAGTAATTGCCGATAAAGCTACCGCTGACCCTCCGGGGTGATATATTCACACGAATTCCTTGTATATCAGTAATTGCCGATAAAGCTACCGCTGACCCTCCGGGGACATGTTCACGTGAATCACATGTATATTAGTAATTGCCGATAAAGTTACCGCTGACCGTCCGGGGGACATGTTCATATGAACCACAAGTATGTCAGTAATTGCCGATAAAGTTACCGCTGACCCTCCGGGGGACATGTTCACATGAATCACATGTATATCAGTAATTTTCGGTAAAGTTACCGCTGACCCCAGGGGAAACATGTTCATATGAATCACACATGTATCAGTAATTGCCAAATGCTTTCAAAGAACAGTTTTATCTGTTTTGGTATTTTATTCTTCCACTTAACAAGGTAATATCATCTCCATTTACTAACTATTGTCTTCGTCAAGTAGAACGTGATATTTAATATATTTAAAACAAATCCGGGCATAAGGTTTAGTATTATCCGGAATGAGTAGGTACGTTTAAGATCACAATTTACACCATCTAAAGTGATAAAAACAAAATAGAAAACGTAACCGGAAAGTAGACTAAAAGTCCTTTATTTTGAAAACGCAGAAAGGTGTGCATCTAAATCGAATTTGCACTTGGTTTAGAATTCTTACTCATGCAGTAGTATCCATATAGATAACGGATTAGGATTCTTACTCATGCAGTAGTAGTATCTATAGAGATAACGGATTAGGATTCTTACTCATGCAGTAGTAGTATCTATAGAGATAACGGATTAGAATTCTTACTCATGCAGTAGTATCTATAGAGATAACGGAATAGGATTCTTACTCATGCAGTAGTATCCATATAGATAACGGATTAGGATTCTTACTCATGCAGTAGTAGTATCTATAGAGATAACGGATTAGGATTCTTACTCATGCAGTAGTATCTATAGAGATAACGGATTAGGATTCTTACTCATGCAGTAGTATC
>NW_013666370.1:389511-393616 GCF_000517525.1 Limulus polyphemus | reverse complement strand
AAACAAACTGAAGAAAAAGGGGGAACATTGATGCCAAACGAATTCATACTGATTTTTTGTGTGAAATCTACGTCTTATAGTCTCAAAACTACGTGTTGTAATCTTTCTTTTATGTATTGCGTTATGATGTTTTGTGAAAAAAAAATTGCGTGATGGAGAAAAATGGATATCATTTTCGGATTCAGGGTACAGGAATTACAGTAGAAGACAATAAAACCATCGCAGGCCTGTTATTAGTTCCACGTATTCTGCTGTCAGTTTGAAAGTTTTCATGTATAATGTGTGTTTATGTATGTGTGTTTACTTTTTGTGTTAATAAAGAGAGAGAGCATGTTAGAATTTTTGACAAAGTGCACTGTGTGTGTTACTAGTTCTATATTTTGTTTGTTATAGAAACCAATATAATTTAAATAAACGAGCAAAAAAAAAAGGAATATAAAATACGCAGGGGGTCCCAGTAGTAATTACTTGGATTAATTACACGATTAATAATTTTTTTTGTTTAATTTGCTTTGAGTAACACATGTTATTATGAATCTTGTAACCAACAAATTCATAGACTCAAAAGCCCTTTGCTGCATAAATAGTTCATAAAAAGTATGTATCCCATCGGAAATTCTAGGGTTAACAAAGCAAACATTTTGTAGACTAAACAACAATTAGATATGAAATTTAATAAACTGGAACGCTCTAGCATGCCATCAAACTAAAGGTTTTAACAAGTCTTTAACCCATACACTCAAATGTTTGTATTGGCGGTTTAGTTACCAACCTAACAATAGAAGCATTGGTTATTCAGGAAACTCCTTTGCTTTCATATCCTCGTTGAAGTTTAACGCGCCCTATGCCAATCGTGAACTTTAATCCCGTAAGAATTATATTTTCACAGTACCGAAAAACCTTGTAACTACCACGTTATTCTGAAGTTGCATCAAGTTTGAAAATTTTGGGTTAATTGAAACATATACTTTTTATTACTATATATATATATATATAATTATTGGATCCTCCTTTGTCACCTAACAACGTATATTCACAACGTATTATACTTATAGGATATAATTTATACGGGAGGCTGGGCAGGACTTATTAGTTAGCGGGACCATGTTGTGAATCCGAGGTTACATGGTTCGCGACTCGTTGCTGCAAAAACGCATTCTGCACTTTGGAGCCTTGAGTACGCTATAAGAGTAACGACCAAGTCCCACTATCAGATTGGAGTATCCCAAGTGTTAGCGGTTGGTGCTGTTAATTAGCTGCCTTTTCTAAAGTCTGTTAGTTCAGAATTAGGGACAGCCCTAATTAGGTAGCCCTTGTGTGCCTAAATGCGAAATTATTAAACAAAGCAAACAAAATTTACTGAGGATGATCTATTTTACAATATTTATGTTACGTTTTCTGTGAGATTGTTATGAGTGGCATTGTTTTAATTGACTGTATAATGTTATAACAGAAAAAATATAAACAAATGATTCTTTTTTTTTGTTTCTACAGGCAGTTTTAATCGTTTTCAGTTGCATTTGTTTGACGTAAAATAATTTTTTGGGATATGAATGTAGCTTCGTGTTGAATATACTTTTTCAACTAATAAGCAATATAGAACCTTGAAAAATATTCAACAGATGGCAGCAGCTGTAATAACCATTTGTTTTAATTATAGAAATATAAGCAGCATTTTCAATATTAGGCTAAGATTTGAAAACAGTGAGATCTACACAAAAGGCTTTAAAGATTAAATTTAAAATGATGAACAAGAACATTATTACAGCCTTCGTTTAATGCGTCTCCTGTAATCTACCCAGAAAAGCTTTATATATATTGGAATATGCCATAACTAGCTATATAAAAAGCGACATATAGTTTCAAGTTATTTAGGGTATAAGAAAGAAGACTATTAATCGGCTGTCAAACATTGATTACAGAACATCATGCCTCAAGTTCCTTTGTGAGGCTCGCTGTAAAGTTTTAAAGTTGTAAAGTTGCATCGAATATCACAACTCTATTTATCTTAGAATTTGTTTTTTATATATTATATTTGATCCAAAAATGTGATAACTTTTCTGTTACAAAATTGACTATCATGATGTATTTTAAAGCATCTTTCACACATACTGTTCTTCTTCGGGTGTGAGAAGTTGTATCAAAACATTTTGACTACGTTATTTACCTCATTTCTACTTTACTGTTAGTTTTCTTTTTAACCACGTAATTTGTTGTTCTTGATGATTCGGTGTATCCTTGTTTCTTTCATTGCCAGTGTACATCTAGAATTCTTCGTGAAAAATAAAAGGAGGGGGTCAACTATTGCTGATCATAGCGAGGGATCCAAGTTGTCACTCAAGGCCCAAAGAAGTGTAATGGTTATAACTGTTTGGAGATACAATCTCAGACGATTCCCATTGCATAAAAATCCTGTAATTGAAGTCAGAACGTTTTTAACTACCGGTATTTGGTATTTTCAACCTGAACTGCACGTTATACGTCACACGGGCTAAATGGGCAAGTCAGAGAATCCAAGATTGAACAACCAGCTGTGATTTAGAGCTGCCCTCCAGAGAGAAGGCAACTAGTCAACAGCACTCGCCGCGTACACGACTAGGAATTAGCTTATAGCCTTATTGTGAACACAGAATATCTTATTTGTTTGTTTTGAATTTCGCGCAAAGCTACTCGAGGGCTATCTGCGCTAACCGTCCCTAATTTAGCAGTGTAAGACTAGAGGGAAGGCAGCTAGTCATCACCACCCACCGCTAACTCTTGGGCTACTCTTTTACCAACGAATAGTGGGATTGTCTGTCACATTATAACGCCCCTACGGCCCTCACATTGCGAGTCGAGCGCCCTAACCACCCGGCCATGTCGGGCCCCACAGAATATATATCCATAAGAATTAGCTTATAGTTTTATTCTGTACACAGAATGTCCATCCATAGAAGCTAGCCTTATTAGGAAAGTCACTATTAACTGTAATAAATGAAACGTTGGGTGTTATAACTGATAATATGTGCACATGAAATCTGTAAAAAACTTTTTTTTTCAAAATAATTGATAAAAATAGATAAATTAATATCTAACCTGTGAAAACATATAAAAAGTGTAAAGCAGTGGCTTATTATAAATTACGGTAGTACTTAATAGTAGGGATCGACAATGTTTCCAAATAATTCACTCGCCGAAAAACCACCCTATTGAATTCCTAAGCGAAAAACCGACCATTCAAAGTATTGGTTACGATATATTATGCGCTTATATACTAATAACACGCTAAGATGGTCGCTAACATTTCCGGTATAAAAATTCAGAAATTTCTAAAATAGCAACTACCTACCTACTTGATCACGTCAGCGGGTCTGGTCCCTAGACGGATCGGACTATCGCTACAAGATTTCTCCAGCTTACTTGACTGGTCTGTGGGTATCCGCTTTGGATATTCTGGTAAATATATATACAGATTTTTGATAAATGGTAAACATATCATACATGCACTTAAATATATTTTAACCCCAATTCAACCCAACAGATGGCGCTACATAGCGATGATAGACGCGCGACAGTTTCTAAAGATAAAATATAATACTTTTTTATACTGGTATAACATAAAAAGTAAACAAACAATAGTATTAAAAATTATGAATTTTAAAATGAAGTAGGGATTTTGCTACAAAAAATAATGAAAGAAGAGTTTATAATATTTATAATAGTAATCCCTACTTTGGCAGCTTTATGCACTTATCTGTAGGCCAAAGTAAGGATTACATTTTAGAAATTTACTTGTGATTTTAGTTCTTATAAAAGATATAGTTATCAGGGACATGACTATGCCAAAAATTTATAGATGTTATGTCCATTCCTATTGAACAAGTAAATAGGAAAAAATAATTAAACTTTTAATGGAAAGAAGGGGTCGTTAGTTATTCGTAGAATTGCTATAAGAAATATCCAAAATATCCGATTTTGAAATATATCCAACTAGTATCGCTTTACTTGTTCGTGTACTTTTTATTGCAGCATTTATTTTGTTTTCGATACTTCTTATAACAATTCTACGAATAACTAACGACCCCTTCTTTCCATTAAAAGTTTAATTATTTTTTCCTATTTACTT